>NW_006408618.1:8944791-8960063 GCF_000296735.1 Chrysochloris asiatica
GTATATTTTATTATAGTATTTGGTTTTATCTTCTCGAGCTGATCTTTGAAATTTTCTGTTCAGCTCTTGGACCTCTTCAATTCTTCCATTTGCTTTAGCACCATATTGCTTTCCAGAAAGGTTGGACCATTTTACAGTCCCACCAGCAATATAGGAGGGTCCCAGTCTCTCCACATCCTCACCAGCATTTATTGTCCTCTACGTTTTTGATCTTTGCTGTTATTGCTGGTGTGAAATGATATCTCATTGTTGTTTTGACTTGCATCTCTCTAATGACTAGTGATCGTGAACATTTCTTCATATGTTTGTTGGCTGCCCGGATCTCTTCCTTGGTGAAGTGACTGTTCATGGCCTCTGCCCATTTTTTAATTGGATTTGTCTTTTTCTTGTAGAGATGTTGTAGTTTCCTATATATTTTAGAAATCAGTTCCTTGTCTGATGTGTCATTGCAAAAGATTTTTTCCCATTCTGTGGATTCCCTTTTTACTATTTGGTGAAGTCTTTTGATATGCATAAGTTTTTAATTTTTAGTATGTCCCAATTATCTATTTTGTCTACTTTTGTTTGTGTAGTTTTCAAAATGTTTGGTAGTCTGTGTATTCCCTGAATTAGAGTTCTCACATTTGTCCCTACTCTTCATTGATAGCCTTCATAATTCTGGGATTCACAGTTACTTGTATAAGGTGTGAGGTAAAGGACTTGTTTCAATCTTTTGCATACTGCTTTCTAGTTCTGCCAGCACCATCTGTTGAAAAGACTAGTCTCCCCCCATGCAAAATATTTAGGTGCTTTGTTAAAAATCAGTTTGCTGTATGTGGATGGGTTAATTTCTGGATTTTTGCTTCTGTTCATTGATCAATGTATCCTTCATTGTAACAGTACCAAGCTGTTTTGACCACTGTAGCCATGTAATAAATTTTAAAGTCAGGGAGTAAGAGGTTTCCAACCTTATTCTCCTTATCAGTGCTTTACTTATCCTGTGTCTCTTTCCTTTCCATATAAAGTTTTAAATTGTGGTTTCCATCTCTTTGAAGAATGTCATTGGAATCTGGATTGGGATTGCATTATATGTGTAAATTGCTTTGGACAGCATTGACATTTTCACAATGTTAAGTCTTCCTATCCAGGAGCATGGTACAGTCTTCCATTTCTGTAGGTCTCTTTTGGTTTCTTATCGTAGTGTTTTCTAGTTTTCTTTGTATAGATTCTTTGTTTCTCTGGTTACATTTATTCCTAGATATTTCATCCTTTGGGCAGCGAATGTAAATGGTATGTCTTTCCTAATGTCCTTTTCAGAACTGTCATTATTGATTTAGAGGAATCCAACTAATTTTTGTCTGTTGATCTTATATCCTGCCACTTTGCTGACTCTTCCAATGAGGTCTAGTAGCTTTTTAACTGAATTTTTGGGATTTTCTACAAGGTCAACAGTTCAAAACTACCAGCTGTTCCACAGGAGAAAGATGAGGCTTTCTGCTTCCGTAAAGATTTACAGCCTTGGAAAGCCTGTACAGAATCGCTATGAGTTGGAACTGACTCCACAGCACACAACCACCACCAGCAGGACCATATCGTCTGCAAATAGAGAGTTTTTCTTCCTCTTTGCCTGTGTGGATGCCTTTAATTTCCCTGCCTTGCCATATAGCTCTTGCTAAGACTTCTAGTACAATATTGAATAGGAGTGGTGATAAAGGGCATCTTTGTCTGGTTCCTGTTCACAGAGGGAAGGCTTTCAGATTCTCTCTTGAGAGTAATGTAGGCTGTTGGTTTTATATATATGCTCTTAATTCTGTTGAGGAATTTCCCTTCAATTCCTATTTTGTTGAGTGCTTTTATCTGGAATTGAAGTTGCATTTTATCAAACGTCTTTTCTGTATCAATTGATGATCATGTGGTTTTCTTTTTTCTTATTTATATGGAGGGTTACATTGATCATTTTTCCAATGTTGAAACATCTTTGCATCCTGATATGAATCTTACTTGGTCATGATATATTATCTTTTTGATATACTGCTGGATTTTGTTGGCTAAGAATTTGTTGAGATTTTTTACTTCTATGCTCATGAGGGATTTTGGTCTATAATTTTCTTTCTTAGTGATGTCCTTCCCTAGTTTTGGTATGAGGGTTATGCTTGCTTCCATCCTCCTCTGTCTTCTGGAATAATTTGAGTAGAATTGGTGACAGCTCTTCCCTGAATGTTTGGTAGAACTCACCAGTGAAGCCATCTGGGCCTGGCCTTCTTTTGGTTGGGAATTTTTTGATGACCTGCTCAATTTCTTTTGTTATGGATCTGTTCAGGTTTTCTACTTCACCGTGTGTAAGTTCAGGTAGGTCCTGTTTTTCTAAAAATGTATCCAGCTCTTCCAAGTTTTCAAATTTGTTGGAGTACAGCTCTTCATAGTATTCCTTTTTTATCCTTTTGATTTCTTTTGGTTCCGTTGTGATGATGCCCATGTGGTTTCTAATGTGAGTTATTTGTGTCTTCTCCCTCTTTTCTTTTGTTAGGTATCCCAGTGTTCTGCCAAATTTTTTAATCCTTTCAAAGAACCAGCTTCATATCCTCTTGATTCTTTCTATTGTTTTTCTGTATTCTATCTCATTTATTTCTGCTTTAATCTTTATTATTTCTTTTCTTTGGGTGGCTGTAAGTTCCCTCTGTTGATCTATTTCTAATTGTTGTAGATGCTGTGTTAATGTGTTAATTTTGGTTCTTTCTTCTTTTTGGATGTGTGCGTTTATTGCAATAAATTGTCCTCTTAGTACCACTTTTGTTGTGTCCCAAAGATTTTGGTATGTTTTGTTTTCATTCTCATTTCTTTCTAGGAACTTTGTGAGTTCATGTTTAATTTCTTCTACTACCCAGTCACTTTTCAGCAGGATGTTATTCAGGTTCCATGTATTTTCCTGACTTCTTCCTTATTTTTCTCAACTCCATTATAAAGTGTTTTGAAACATTTTATAATCATTTTTTCTGAATTCCTTCTCAGGCATTTCCAAGACCTGACCTCCTTCCAGAATGGAGTCCAGGTCTACCTCTAGGTCATTTGCCTTAGACATTTTATCTTGTCTCTGGACATGTGCTGATATGATCATCTGCTTTTGCTTCTTGAACATATTTAGTGTTTATCTGTGGCCTTAATACTTAATTATGTGTTTTGTGCTTTTTTTTATGCTTTCTGATTGCCTCCAGGTAGATGTGATCACTCTTCTTATTACTCAACTCAGAGTAACTTTCACAGGTGTTGTCTGCCTTCCTGGTGTATGGCAGTTGGTATTGGTTCTTGCCTGGATTATGGAGTTTTATAGGGTGTGATTGTAGCTTAACTATACTCTTCTTGGGTACTATAGGGAAAGAGTCAGCCAATGTAAAAGGGGGAATAAAAAACAACAAAACAGCAATAGCAAAAAAATAAGAGAGAAAGAACAAATAAATAAAATCACCAAATGACAACAACAAAAAACTAAGTTGGATATTGTAGTCTATAATCACAGAAAAGGGAGAGAAGGAAAAGAAAAAAAAGAAAAGAAAAGAAATCTGCAGCCTCATATGAGTATGATTTTAATCTCCTCTTTCAGCTTCTTGCCTTCAAGGCTGCCTGAACAGTTTTTAGATGCCACTGTTGGTTATTAAGCTGTAGCTCAGGATTTAATTTTCGGCCTGTCTTGTTTCTAAACTCTCGCTCCCTCTCCATATCCCTAGTTCTGGCCTTTGCCCTATTAATAAATAGTTCAGGGCTGGCTGCTGAGCTGCCTGTTTCTGCAAATGCTGAAAATATCTGTGTGCATGCACTGCAGAAGAACCCATCCATGGTGGGGGCAGGGGGTGTCCACTCACTCAGGTACCCCCTCTAGTCATCAGATTGGAGGTACACAAACAGTGGGGGGCCAATAAACAGATACAAAAAAAAAAAAAAAATCAGAACAAAGCAAATCCTACAAAGTATTGTGTCCACCTTTGCTCCAAGGTTCCCATGGCATTATTCCATAGTGGATCTGCTTGGTCTTGTTGGTTGGTCTCCCCCAAGTTGTGGGCTATGGGCTGTCAAGCCCAGCAGATTCTAAAGTATGGGAATTCTTACCTTCACTACAAGTTCCACCAGCTAAAAGCCTTCAAACTTTAAAAATATTCCTAGATATGTGGTTCAGAATTTTGGAGCTCTGCCCGGAATCCACTTCATCTGGTATTCTGTGGTATTGCTGATGGAAAACTTCACTGCACCTCTACCCTATCCGCCATCAAACCCCACCTCCCCCAACTTCTTTTCTTATTGATTGTTTGTATTGTTTCCCTGTCTTCCAATTGATTTATTTCTGCTCTAATCTTTATTAGTTATTTTCTTCTGGTGAGTTTAGACTTACTTGGTTTGTCTTTTTCCAGTTTTGAAGATGTTGTGTTCATGTATTGAATTTTTTTGCATCCCCTCTCTAGTTGTTCTGTCCTTCACAGAAAGTGGTGTATTAAACCTCCTACTATTATTGTAGAGTTCTTTCTTTCTTCAATTCTATTAATGAGCAATTGATGATCTGTTCCATAATTGGCCCCTGACCTTATTTTGGTTGATGATATTGAGTTACATTGCCCTATTGTTCTAAAACTTCTTGATAGTCACATACTTAGTCTTTTCATCAATGATGCGTTCATTTCGAGCCTGCCAGTCACTCTGAAAAAGAAAGATGAAGCTTTTTGCTCCTGCAAAGATTAAAAAAAAAAAAAAAAGCCTCAGAAACCCTGTAGAGGCTCGCTATGAGTAAGAACCAACTCAATGGCACTTAACAACAACAAACAATAACAAATTGAACAGTTATCCAGCAGCCTCTGGAGTCAGCAACTAGCTAGGCCATCTGCATTTTGAGGAAGTCTGGGCAGTATTTTACAGTTTCTACCAGTTAGTTAATAAACACTAAGTACCTGCTGTCAGCATTCATGTGGTTGTCAAAGGGATTGTCAAAATTGAAGAACTAGAGTCTAGTCAAAGCAGAAGCAAATCCAAAGTGTAGATGTACTTTTTACTATCTCAGTCAAGCTGTTTTACTCCCCCAAACCTCAATTCACTTATTCACCTGTCAAATTTATAGAGACTTTGGAGATCATTTGTTATTTTCTTTACTCAATGTCTGGCATATATTAATTACTTAGTATTTGTTAACTATTAATAATAGTTATAATCAAAATAGTAATACTATGCCCTTGAGTAATTCAATCTGTAATATGATAAAATGTAAATAACCATCATTAATATTATTATCAATAATAATTTCATTATTGCTCTCGAGCTGATTTGACTCATGCATGGTAACCCAATATGTTACAGAGTAGAACTGCTCCATGGGGTTTTCCTGACTGTAATCTTAACAGAAGCAGATTGCTAGGTCTTTACTTCAACAATACTGCTGAGGGATTTAGAATCACCAACCTTTAGGTCAGCAGTCAAGCATAAAATTTGTGCCAACTATAAAAAATCATCAATTTGTGTCAATAATAAGAATTATTATTGTACATCATATAGTTATTCTATGAGGAGTGAAGTGGCTCCATACAATTGACAATATTGGTGGTTCAAAGTCATCAGCCTTTCCACAGGAAAAAGAAGAGGCTGTCTTTTAAAACCTCAGAAATCCTATAAAGGGTCGCTATGAGTGTTATATGACAACAACACAACAATTATTATAACTGCATTATAACTGCTATAACAATTACATTCAGCATGTCATTATTATACTTATAATAATATTATTGATCGTATTATTAAAGCATTAACAGTTATTCACAGGTGAATGCTTGCTGTGGGCTAGTCAGTATTCTGAATTCACCACATGAATTACTTATTTAATCTTCCCAATAACATTCTGGAAGTGCAGTGGCTCTGTAGGGTAAGTACTATGGGACTGCAAACCACAAAGTCAGAGGGTGAAGCCCACCAGTTGCTCTAAGGGAGAAAGATAATGCTTCTTGCTCCCTCAAAAAGATTTACAGCCACAGATACCCTACAAGTTGGAACCAACTAAAGGCACTTAACAACATCAACAGTATTTTTCTATAAACTCTCTCAGTCACTAATTATTTAGTATGTCTATATTTCAGTCTTTGTGGGGCACTGTGGGATAAAACACTGGACTGCAAAATTGGTTTGAACCACAAGATCAGCGGTTCAAACTCACCAGCTGCTTCTTGGGAGCTCTATACTGGATAGCTATGAATTGGAATTAACTTGATGGAACTTATCAACAACAACAACAATACTTTAGCATAGAAATAACAGTTCTACTGTGCTTTAAAGGGTCCTATAAGTTGGAATCAACTTGATGGCATAGGATGGTATACAACAACAAAAACAATAACAACAACTCAACACAAGTACCTGCTCACTCTTGGAAATACCTGTTATTAGACCTGTTTTACATCTATATTGTGTCTAACATGCTGATAGACACAATCATTGGAATTGATTTTAATACACCACTTTCGATGAAGAACAGAACTAGAAAGAGACACAACTAAATTCAACATCTGAATACATTTCCCCAATTGGAAGATAAACCAAGTAAGCCTAAAGTCACCAGAAGAAAAGAAACAATAAAGATTAGAGCAGATATAAATGAATTGGAAACAGGTAAACAATACAAACAATCAGCAAGACAAGAAGGTGGTTCTTTCAAAGGATTAATAAAATCTTCTTAGTTTCTGTTTGTTTTCATAGCTTCATTAGGTATTAATTTCCTTATTAGTTCAATAATTATGTATTAAATTTCCAACACTGTTCTAAAAATTAGAGATATAGGCAAAGTTCATGCCCTCATAAAGTATATATTGTTGTAGGAGGAAAAGACTATATAGCTATTTCTGTATTTGGCTATTTACAGATAGACGGCCTGGTAGCATAAGCACTCAACCACAAAGTGGGCTTGAACTGCAAGTTCAGCAACTCTGTCTCAACAGCCGCTCCTCAGAAACCTTATACAGGCTTACAATTGACTTAACAGTACTTAATAACATCAACTTAACAACTTAGAGGTGATGTGGTTCTGTAGGATAAGCACTGACTGGACTGTGAATCACAAGTTCAGTAGGTCTAGCCCACCAGCTGCTCAATGGGAGAAAGATGATACTTTCTGCTCCCATAAAGATTTACAGGCTTAGATACCCAATACATGGTCACTGTGAGTCAGAAGTGACTCACACCAACAACATACCTATTTAAGCAGAGCTTTTCCTTTTGCATGGTTTGTAAATCATCCCCTATATATTCTTCATCTGACCTGTCCTGTGTCAGCCACCCAGTCTGATGACTACCTCCTAAATCCATTTTCTTCCTTTACTCCCCCTGCATCATGCTAGCCCTGCCCTGATTAGGCTCTCATCCTCTTTTTCTTGGGCTCCTGACCGACCTCCCTAACTCCTACTCAGTGTATCTGTTCATTTAGGGATCTACCTCAAGTGCAATCTGATCATGTCACTCCTTTACCCTGACCTCTCCATCGGGTCCCTATCACATACCATTTGACATCCTCAGGAGACCCAGGCATGACTAGTGACCATCTGGCCCCTTCCCACCCTCCAGTCTGAGCTTTCTGCACACATGCCCAGTCTTTAACATTTCAGCTCCTTAGATTCTGATAATGCTTCTTAGAATTCTCCATCTCATCAGGTTTAAGGCCTTTGCTCATGATGCTTTCTCTACTTCTTGCATTCTTTTGGAAAATCTTGATTAGGCCTTTAAAACCTCTCAGTGAGATGTATTCTCGAGGATATCTACTTTGGTATTCTCAGGATAAGTCCAATGTCCTTTGTCAGTGTTCCTTGTGCCCTCAGAGGATCCAGTAGGCATCATCATAGCATCATCAATTTAAACTATATGCCTATGTTTTTTTTATTCTCCTTGTTGTTCAAACCAACTTGCAGTCCAGTGCTTATCCTACAGTGCCACAATATTAGCAGTCCTTAAATTAACACTTAAATTAGTTAATGCATTTGTCTTGCCTTGCCCTGATCCACTGGGTATTTCCTCCCCACTTCCCTGTCCCTTCCTCTGCCAGAAATGTCTCCTTCCTCTACAACTCTCCCTCATAGGATCAACTGCTAGAGCCCCAACTGAGCACCTTGCTCTCCCTCACTGAAGGAGCCTTCACATTTTGCTACTTATGAACTTCCTAGCCACAGGCCTCCGTCCTTCAATCCTATGATTTACTTCCTTCAGGGCTCGGAGAAATTATGGTATCTAAGGAGCTCTGGCCTCATCTTTCTCCCGTGGGGCAGCTGGTAGTTTCGAACTGCTGACCTTCTGGTTCGCAGCCCGATGAGGCTTTCTGCTCCCGTAAAGATTTACAGCCTCAGAAACCCTGTTCACAGGGTCGCTAAGGGTCGGAACCGACTCGATGGTACATAACAACAACAACAACAACAAAGGAGCACTGGCAGCATAGTGATTATGAATCGGGCTGTTAACCTCATGGTCAGCAGTTCGAAACTACCAGCTGTTCCGTGGGAGAAAGATGAGGCTTTCTGCTCCCGTAAAGATTTACAGCCTTGGAAACCCTGTACAATGTCACTATGAGTTGGAACTGACTCCAGGCACATAACAACAACAACAAGTAAAGTATAGCTCTAAGTATGGTATCTAAGTAAAGGTATCTAAGTAAAGGACCTCTGGTAGCTTAGTGGTTACAAGTCGGGCTGCCAACCTCAAGGTCAGCAGTTCGAAACTACCAGTGGTTCCACGGGAGAACGATGAGGTGTTTTGCTCCTGTAAAGATGTATAGCCTCGGAAACCCTGTGCAGGGTCATTATGAGTCGGAACTGACTCTGGTACTTACCAACAACAACAAGTGTGCAAACCTATTCTTAACGTTACATCTCATGCATCAGAGTAGCTGAGGCTAGTTAGAGACTTTACCCATGTGTTTAATGTTGATTCCATGTGTAAGAGAACATTTGCTATGATCTGCTCATTAGTTAGAAATGAGTATTAATATGATTATTCATACCGCTTCAGTGACCCTAATAAGACATGAATAGATGGACAGAAATATCACTGACCTATTTTTCTATGGGCATAGTGGTACAGAATGAAGTGGATTGTTCAGGTTCAAGTTGTTGGAATAAAAAGTCAGGTCTCCTGAAACTTGATCCTGAGCTCCCTCCTCTTTATGACCATGACTGATTACTGAATGGGATCTCCTGGTTCAGTGAGGAGAAAAAAGATCATAGTCAATAACTGATTTCTTGAGAAGACTGTTTTGCCTCAGTAGGTTTTGTCTCAAGAAAATTCTATGCAAGCAAACCTCACTGGATTGTCCCAACAATTTGAAAATATCATCTGTATGAAGATATATTGACTCCAAGATGAAACCAGCAGAAACAATGTTCATGGTACAATAATTTACTGAAGACTCTTTTATTTTGTTAGGCAAAAAGTAGAAAAAGTAGTGACTGACCTCATTCACAACAGTGAGCAAGCCCTCTGCAATTACTCCCATGATAACAAAGAAACCTGATATGATGCTGTACTACCTCTAAAATTGGGAGGTTCACAATGATCCAAGTATATTTTTCCTGAATATAAAAGAAAGAATTGCTTAGATTCATTTATTCAATTAGTTGGACAAACACATAGAGATGATCAGCACCATTAATATATATATATAAATATGGTGGAAGAGAAGGGATGTTAAGAAGACATCATTCTCTTTCACCAGCATTTCTAACTGAAGAATAAGCTACAAGCAACAAGAACTGACATTGGAATCATACATGAAAGGAGCAAAACAGCATAGATGCAATCAATAAAGAAGGGGTGAGATGTACAAAAAAGAAAAAGGCCTGAGTAAAATTTCACTCATTTTATTATTACTGACTGCATACCTAAACATTCCTAATATTGTGAAGCATATAATTTAGCAGAGAAGATAAAATACACACTGAAGATTAATAAATTGAAGATGCATTAATACATATGTCATGTAATATTGCTCACTAAGTGAATGACTGTGTGTGATTTCAAGTGTGTGTGCTTTTCAAAAGTTTGAGAAAGAATGTTTCTTGTATGGAGTGGAATTGATGGATGCATCTGCAGAAGCATGACATTTACACATGTGAAGAGTAAACTCACTCCAGGCAATGGGAACAATATAAACAAGTGCATAGAAAAGAGAAAGCACACAACATGTATGCTGGTAAGCTTGCTACTATAACAACAATGCTGCAGTTTCACAGGTCACACAAAATTAAAGTATCTTGTTCAGATAGAGGGCAATAGAGATATTATAGGTTGTCTTCTGCTTGATCATTCAAGGACCCAACTCCAGTCACACTGTCCTCTGATCTTTATACTCTTCTCCCTTTCAATGGTTAGTTTTCTCTGAAAATAAATGAGAATTAATTGTACACAAAAAAATTGTTATAGGCAAGACCTAGAAGTTACATACCTCATTTTTGCCCACATTCTTTTGGCTAGAACTTGGTTCCAACAACACACCTAATGCGAGGCAGTGCTAGTTGTAGGCCCAGGAGGACAAGGAAGTTGGCTGTGAATAATTAGCAGACTCTGCCACACATGGTTGGATAATGAAAGTGCGCCTATTTGGCTGGGGAAAAGAGCTAGGGAAACAGAAAGAAAGTAAAGCAAAGATGGAGCAGTGTAAGACATGAGCTCCCCAATGAGGAGCTTATGCTGTGCTGCTGTATGTGTAGAGTCGGTTCTGACTCATAATGACCCTGTATAGGGTTAGTCAGGCCCTAAATCTTTACGGGTGGCACTGTGGGACAAAGTACTGAAAAACAAGGTCAGTTTGAACCACAAGGTCAGTGGTTGAAACTCACCAGGTGTTCCTCAGAAACCTTATACAGGGTTGCTATGAGTTGGAACTGACTCAACAGCACTCAAAAACAACAAATCTTTACAGAAAGCCTCATCTTTCTCCTTCAGGAGCTTAAAGAATATGTTCAAAAGTTTAGGAACAGACAGAAGAGAGCAATTAATTCTCCTGAGTAAGACACAGAAAATAGATGAAACGGGGATTAATGGTAATGTAAAGTTATTCAGGTTTCATAGTTTGCAAAGACTACAAGTAATAAATACAGGTGAGCACTGAAGGATGGAGTTAGAGAGGTAAGTGGATGAGTGGATGCTTCAAGTTGGGGGGAACAAGATGAATCTAAGAAACTTTTCTGGAATATGCTATCTTAATTCCTAAGATAACTATTAGATGTAGATGCATAAAGAAGAAAGGGTGATATACTAATAAAAATAAAGGCGAACAAAGGAATAAAAGCAGAACACAGAGAGAATTATTAAGCAGATGGAGGAAGATATTAGTAAGGTTTATGGTGCTTATCAATGAGAGCAAGAAAATTATTTTTCATTGTAGAACTTTTACACAATGACGAATTTCTAGCATCCTTAAACCCCATCCATTAAATGCTGATACTGTCCCCCAGTAATTTGTTGATGTTGTTAAGTGCCATCAAGTCAGTTCCAACTCATAGCGACTGTATAAAGGGTTTCCAAGAAGCACTTGGTGGGTATGAACCACCAACCTTGAAGTTAACAGTTCAGTGTTGATCCCACAGCATCTACTAAAATTCCCCCTCACACTTTCAAATCCCTGTTGGAATGGCTGAATGTCCAAAAGAGAAGGTTTGTTCATTTACATGATATTCTTATCTCTGGAATTTCATAAAGGACCAGTGAAATTTAAAAGAAGTCAAGTACTTGGGAAAATTATTGTCTAAAAGTTGTTTCCCTTTGTGATAGATAGATAGATAGATAGATAGATAGATAGATAGATAGATAGAGACAAGGCAGTACCATTGAGGACACTGACCAGAGAATAAAGAGAGATGAGGTTAGAAAAAATGGCCAAAGACTTTTGATCTGGGTCCTTACTATGACACTAAGGACTACTGCCTTAATAGGCAGAGAAAACAGGACATAGGAAACTACTATAGATCTTAAACTGGGGATTGTGCTGAATATAGTACTCAAATCTGTTACCGCTAGGCTTGATGTCCAAGATGGTGGCACCACTAATTGGAAACTGTGTTTCCAACTAAACTTGTGGCATAACTCACAAAAGATTTATACCCAAATCAAGTCGATTAATCTGAATGTCACATTTGGGCATTCAAATATTAAACAATAAATTCCTGAAAATTCAGGGCGCTCCTAAATTAAGACCACTAAATCAGTCGTTTACCTCCTGAGGCTAGAATGGTATGTAGATAGAAGTAACTTCCCCTAATGAAAGAAATCAATCTGGCACGAAACCAGAGAAGTTAAAGTATTTTGAAAATATCTGTATTTTCTGTCCACCCAGCATTATTTTCTGAATGTTTTCACTATTGAGAGAGCCCTTGTAGTTACTTCAGGCATGTCAGGCACTTCAAGATAGATATATCTTGCCCTGATTCCAAAATTGTTGGAAATGTTTCCCTATCAAATAATAGGATTGCTTATTTCCCAAGCCACATTTTTGTATCCATGTCCTTTGCCCCTTGAGTAGCCCCTGAAAATAAGGGTATTTAGCTGAAGAGTGCTCTGAGTGAAATAGAGCTAACCTATTGGCTAAGATTGCCTTTTCCCCACAATCACAGAACCTGGTCTAACCCTCACTGCACTGGTGTGGAACAATCAGGAAGCTAGGCCAAATGCACCTGCAGACCTGATGGGAACTGTCACTCAGAAATGCCTCAGTTTTGAGAAAGACATCTCAAAATGGCTGTTTGAAAATAACCATGATGAGACCCAGACCCAGAGGCAGAGGACTTAAAAGGTGTTGAAGGGACCAAGGACAGACACACAGACACACACACACACACACACACACACACACACACAAAACAAAAACAAGGGGAATATCGATCATAAAGGAAAACAACTGCCAGGCAATAATTTCCCCAAACCACCTTTTTAAAAAAATCACTAGTTGTTGTTGTTGAGTGTCATCAAGTCAGTTCTGACCCATAGCAACCCTGTTTGGGTTTCCAAAGGGCAGATAGTAAGCTTGAACCGGTGACCTTATGATTCAAACCGACTTTGCAGTCCAGCGCATTAACCCTTAGCAACACACCCTTCATAAAACTGCAGAGATAAAAATACCATGCAGATAAACAAGCCTCCTTTTTTGAACATTCAGACTCCCGGAGAGGACTCTGATGTTATTGGGACATCAAAGTAAATCACTTCAATAAGATTATTTTCCTCCTTCCTTCTCAGAGAAGTATCCTCCATTGAGGGAATGGATGTTTTGATTGAGAAATAGATGACAGCTTTGGCATATGTGAAACTTGAAGGTTTAGGGCATCGTAAAGGAGCTCTGGTTGCGTAGTGGTTATGAGTCAGACTGCCAACCTCAAGGTCAGCAGTTCAAAACTGCCAGCAGTTCCACGGGAGAAAGATGAGGCTTTCTGCTCCAGTAAAAATTTACAGCCTCAGAGACCCTGTGCAGGGTCACTATGAGTTGGAACCGACTCCACAGTACTTAAAAACAACAACAACAAAGGCTTGAAAAGGGGAAAGTAATAGTTAAGAAAGGGGTACAGAAAGGAAGAGGAAGTCCTCATCCACACCTCCACATATGTCTTTCACAATCCTGGTGTGACGCTGTAGAATAAACACTGGACTTTTAACTGCAAGGTCCACAGTTCAAACCCACAAACTGTTCCTTAGAAACCTGGTACAGGTTTTGTTATGAGTTGGAGCCAACATGATAGCACTTAACAATAACAACCACAATCTCTGGAAGCAGATTTACAAAGAATTATTTTTGTTTAAGACAGGGAAACCAACTACACACAGTGCCCCAAGTACAAATGAGATATCTACCCTTGTGCCTTTCAAGGATCTGTAGGTCAGTCAGAATAAATGTGTATAGCTCTTGTAAGCCTTTAATATAAGCAACCTTTAGTATATATAACCTTATATATGTGTAAAAGTTGGACAGTGAATAAGTAACACCATAGAAGATTTGATGCATTTCAGTTATGGCATTGGAGGAAAATAGTGAAAGTACCATGGACTGCCAAAAGAACCAACAGATCTGTGTTGGAAGAAGTGCAGCCAGAGTGCTCCTTGGAGGCCAGGATGGCCAGACTCTGTCTTTCATACTTCGCACATACTGTCAAGGAGGGACCAGTCACTGGAGAAGGATATCATGCTTGGTAAGAGGAAGACCCCCAGCGAGATGGATTGGCAAAGTGGCAGCATCAATGGGCTCAAATGTGGCAACAATTGTGAGGCTGGTCCAGGACCAGGCAGTGTTTTGTTGTACATAGGGTCTCTATGAGTCAGAACCAACTTGATGGAACCTAACAGTAATATAAAAAAAAGTTCAAAGTATTTTCAATGATTTAAATGTTACATATGCCGCAAATGAAGGTGATTGTAAATTTGCTGCAATTAAGAGTTGCTTTAATCATTTCAAAGTCAGGTCAAATTCACATAACATTGTAGCAAGGTTTCAAATATGGCAGTTGTTCACACCACTTTGAATGTGTGTGGCTTTCCACCTTCCTACCAATAATCCAATCCCATGTATCAGACTCCTCAAAGGGCTCACTACACCTCTTCTGAGTCTCCATTTACAAGACTTCCACATATACTTTTTCCTATTTTGGTTATTGTGATGAATCACCCAAATTGTAAAATTTCCAATCTGTTCCTGTTTTGCTTCATTAGCAACGACAGAACCAGTTTGAAGACCTGTATTAAAGGGCAAGTAGGAGTTGAATCCTGGTGTGGCACCTTAGGAAAATGCACTGGACTGCAAGATCACGTTGAACCACAAGGATGGCAGTTCAAACCTGCCAGCAGCTCCTTGGAAACACTATACAGGGTCTCTATGAGTCGGACCTAACAAGATGAAACTTAACAACAACTAGGAGCGTTCAATATTCAGATGTTAATAACCCGGGGACTGCCTGTATTCCTCTTACAGAAATTTATAGAGAGTAATTACCCATTCCAAAGCACTATACTCCTGGTGTGGTGCTGTAGGATCAGCATTGGACTATGAATCACAAGGTCAACAGTTCAAGTCCACCAGATGCTGCTCAAAACCCCTATATAACTATGAGTTAGAACCGACTCCATGGAATTTAACAACAACAATAACAACAATGCAGTATATCAGTTTCTGGGTTTCCAATCTGTGCAATATAGACAAAGCTTCTGTAATCATTTGAATTCAAAAGAAAATAATAAAATTAAATGGGAAAATCTGTAGCTGCTAATGGAGAATAGGAGAAAGTTTTTGAAAACCACCTAAAGAGCAAAGG
>NW_006408618.1:8966469-8967012 GCF_000296735.1 Chrysochloris asiatica
ACCTACAGGAAAAATATAAAACAACATAGGCAGACTGACTGTTACTACAAGAACAAGCAACTTGCTTACCCAGGAAACATCAAGGCAAGTGGTCCGATCCCCTCAGTGCAAACTCCCTTCCAAGACTAACATTCAATGGGAATACATGCTGTGATGGGTGACCACGCTTGACACCGATAAGGGGAAGTGAGGGAAAAACAGCAATGAAGTGGTGAGCAAAGCTCTACAATGTTCAATAGACTTCTGTGAGCCCGGGTGAAGACCTGGTTGACCAGCAGTGTGGTTAGACCTGGGAACTCTTGGGCCCAGAGTCAGTGAGATAGCTACAGAAGACTAGAGTGGAGAGTGAAGCATCCAGCTGATAAGAAGAGAGGGCATATGCATAAAAACACCCACACTTGCAGATAATATCCACTTATCCTGGCTTCAGTGACTGGATGATCAGAGCTGAACCAGAAGTAAAAAGAATAGGGAAAAAAAAAAAGTATTCTCATACAATTTGATGAACTTGACCTACACCTATGGAAGCAGTAGCTCAAAAGA
>NW_006408618.1:8967787-8974234 GCF_000296735.1 Chrysochloris asiatica
TTGATGATGACTGTGATCATTTGTAATGTAGCCTTGATGCATGTAACTTGTATTCTTGGTCTTGAATCCATTGTACTTAAACATGCATGCTGGATATTTTCAAATTGTGTCTTAAAATCTTAAAAATCTTAATTAGCATTTACTGAGTAAATAGAATTACACTCCTAAAAAAATAAAAGAGCAAAGGGACTAGCATAGAGTAGTCTGTCAGGAGAAGAAGGACCCGTGGGGACAAGCCCAGACAACAGTGGACATCCTAAGGTCAGAGAGGCATCATTTTCTCAGTAAGGTTAGAGACATTTACTAAGAGTAAGAACCAGAAGGAAGAGAACAAATACAGATAATATGTTCTCAACACTGATCAGTGGTTGGAGCCCACCAGTCACTTCATGTGAGAAAGATAAGGAGGCTTTCTGCTATTGCAAAGATTTACAGCCTCAGAAACCCTATACAAGATCCCTATGAGCTGGAACTGACTCAATAGCACTTAACAGCAACAAGATATATATACACTATATGCCAACTGATTAATTTGAATTGAGTTGATATGAAAACATTTGATCAAATACAAGTTATCAACCTAATATTTCTGTCCGAACTTTCGATAATATTCCAAAATGTTAAATGCTCCTTTTGATTCTAACAACTTCTGTACTTTTTGATATTATGCAAGCTCATTTACAAATCTCTTTGAAATCAATTAACTGGTCTTTCGTATCAACAAACAATTATCAAACAACTGAGAAACTGCACATCAAAGTTCAACAGCAACTTTACTGGAAGATTGAGACCCACTCACACCATTGCAACCATACTGACATATTTGCTGTTTGTCAAATACTTCACAAATTTGCCCTTATAAGGGTGTTCACATTGGCTTTTCCTCTGCCCTTCTCCCAGAAAGCACAGCTTCTTTACGTCTTTCATTGGCTCAAATGTTGCCCTTTCAGAAAGGCCAACCCAGAAACCCCTTTAGTTTCCACAACCTGTACCACCTTCAAAATACTATACAAATTACTTGTGAAAATGTGTACATGAGCATTGTCTCTCCTACTCCCTCCAAAAGTGAAAGCTCTTCAAGCATAAAGGCATTTTTCATTCTTTTTCTTTTTCATGACTGAAAACAACTACCACTGAAGACAGGGCATGAGATGAAATATCAAATTGACTGTCCTTTGCCATTCTCCTGCCTTTTGTGCACTGGGGAGAGCAGGATGAGAGGACATGTCCTATGGCATCAGGAACCTCCCTGTGCATCCACCTTCACTGTGGGAGGCAGTGTCTGTGTACTTGTAGCTGCAGTTTAATTGAACTGGGAAAAATCAGGTGAATTGATTACCCGTTTAGCAAACTACTTACAGGGGTTTCCTCGGAGAATTAAATGCACAGTAGTCTGCATCCTGACAGAGACAAAATACTTCTTTGAAGTAAATGTTAGGATGTATATGAGTTGTTTTTATTAGGTCTTGTATTCAAGACCTTCAATTTCATTGTATGTGTTTTTCTAGTTGGAGTAAAGCTTCAACATTATGTCAAAAGAGATCTGTACACAATTAGCTTTATGTTTAACATAATATATCCATTGCATAAAGCAAGGTCAACCTCTACTTTCCTGGGGACCTTTGAAACACTCTACACCTTCATTAACTTTCACCAGAACACATATTGGAAAGCCTACCTTATTTTATTTGTTTTCATTTTGTACTTTTTAAATGGGAATCCCCCTCTTTGTCTTTCTCCTCCCCAAATATCTCTATTTGAGTCTCTGTAGAGCTTTTTTCCCACTTTGCATCACAGCACGCTTTAAAGCCTGGGGTTGTAAATGAACATTGACAAGTCTGCTTAATCTGTACTCTGGTTGACACTCACCTTTTTTATACCATACTACTGTAAGGAGCTCTGGTAGTGTAGTGGTTACAAATCGGGCTGTGAGCCACAAGGTCAGCAGTTCGAAACTATCAGCTGTTCCATGGGAGAAAGATGAGGCTTTCTGCTCCCGTAAAGATTTACAGCCTTGGAACCGACTCCATAGCACATAACAACAACAACAACAACTGCTTGAAGCAATGTCTTGCTCTCCTATTAACTCTGGAGGGCAGATTTTTTATGTGTAATCTTTACATTGTGTTACAAAATTGGCTTTGGGATCCTATGATGCTCAAGTTATATCCCATTTTACAGTTGACTGTAACTTAGAATGGGAGTCATGTGGCCCTGTAGGATAAGCACTGGACTGCAAACTGCAAGGTCTGCAGTTCAAACCTACCAGCCATTCCTTGGGAACTTATACAGGGTCACTATGAGTTGGGACCAACTAGACAGCACTGAACAATAGCAACATAACTTTGAATACACTATTGTTGTTAAGTGTTGCTGGACTCATAGCGACCCTGCTTATGGTTTCCAAGGCTTTAGTGACCTTTGTGGGAGCAGAAAGCCTCATCTTTCTCCCACAGAGCAGCTGCCAGGCTCAAACCGCAGACCTTGTGGTTCTCTATCCAGTGCTTATTGTATGAAGCTTTGAATATACTCATCTTTAAAATAGGTATACTAATCTATTTTAAAATGAGTATTATGAAAGATAAAGAATGTGGTGGGCCTGTCTCACAGTTGGGTATCAGTAAGAAGTTTTGCCATTCCACCCTCCCGTTCCTGAACTTTCCATTTTCTGTGGTCTTTTCTTTCTTTCATTTTCTCTCTCTCTCTCTCTCTCTCTCTCTCTCTCTCTCTCTCTCTTTCTTTCTTATCTTCTTTAATGCTGCCAAAAATAGTGGATTCTATAAATCTCCACCTCTTTTCAACCTCTGGCTGATCTTTTTCAAGTGTAAGAATGGGACTGGGATGCTGAACTCAGCACAATTTTTTCAAATGTCAGCTTTTCACAACTGAAACTACAGATAGGAATAGCCCTTCTTTTGTTTCCATTTTGAAGGGAATCTGTTGTGTACTGTCCAGTCAACTCATAGTAACTGTATGACAGATGATAAATGCCTGATAGGGTTTCCTAGACTGTAATCTTTATGGGGACAGATTGTCAGGGCTTTTTTCCCCCATGGAGCTGCTGGTAGGTTCTAACCAACAAACATTTGGTTAGCAGGAAAGTGCTTTAACAAGGGTTTCTTTTGAAGGTAATGCAGCCTTATACATGTGAGTGACTGACCCATGCAGACTCTAAAACATTAAGCTACTGACTTGTGCCTGATTCATATTTCCCCTGAATAACTATAGAAACAAGATGCTTAGTGTCAATAATTCTTAACCAGAGATTTAGAGAAACCCTCACTGAAAGTATCAGGGAAGTTTACATAATAATTATGATACTATTTATTATTATATGAAATTTTTTTCCCATTTAATTCTTACTAAAATGTGTTGAACTATATCTATCTTTACCTTTACTAGAATATAAGTAAGGAAATTTGATCACTAAGTTAAAATCAAAGGAAATATTGAAGATAAGAGCATAACATAGAAAATAAAGGGAGGAAAATTACATGACTAAAATGACTATTAAAGACCAGAAAAATAGGTAAAACCCTGGATAACTCATCAAGAAAAAAAGAAAGACTATAAATATCAGTAATAGAAATAAAAAGAGATTCTTGCTAAAACTGGCACACACATTTAAAATGGTTGTGGTGGTGTGTCAACAAGTTGATTCTGACTCACAGCGAGCCTGTAGAGGGTTTCTGGGTTGTAAATATTTTCTGGAGCAGAAATCATCTTCATCCTCTTTTTTCTTTTGAATACTGGGTGGACTCAAACAGCTGACCTTTGTGGTTAGCAGCTCAACTCGTAACTCACTACACTACCAGCATGCATATTACAAAGAAGTTTATGCTAAAAAATTCTACAGTTTCATCAACTGGAAAAATTTCTTAGAAAATGTGCTCTATCAAACTGACACAAGATGAAACAGAAAACTGGAAGACCCATATATTTGTGAAAGAAATTGAATTTATCATCAAATATTTTTTAATTTCCCATAGTTTACAAACAAACATGAGGGGAAAAAATGGTTTTATTGGTGATTGCTATCAGACATATAAGGAAGATGTAAAATCAAATGTGCAAACCCTGTGAGAAAAATAGAGATTACCTCTTATGTTACTGAAGATGCTTGAAAAAGTTCAGAGAAAATTTCCATTATCTTTCAATTCTATTTTTCCACAAACTTTTTAATCCCCCTTATATTCTGAGGCTATAAAAAACACTAAAAAACAACAATAACAACAACAAAACTGAAAAATAAGGGAAAGAAAATTTTTGGCCAATATCCTTCATGAACAAAATCTAGATGCATTAAAAAAAAATTTAGCCAAATTGGATTTAACAATATAGAACAGGGATATTTCACTATGATATAATACCATAAGTATAACAAAAATTTGATGTAATTCAACACACTAACAAAATGGAAAAAAAGTCCAATTTGGTCATTTCAATAAATATAGACAAAATATTTTACAATAGGAATACGAACCATAACACAAGTAGATATATGCACACCAATGTTCATAGCAGCACTATTTACAATAGCAAAAAGATGGAGACAGCCTAAGTACCCATCAACTGAGGAATGGATAAACAAACTGTAGTACATACACACAATGGAATATTATGCTACCTTGAAGAACAACAAGGAAGCTACAAGCCACCACATGACATGGATGAATCTTGAGGACATTATGTTGAGTGAAATTAGTCACAAAAGGAGATATATTGCATAGGACTACTACTGTAAAGGTCTAAGAAAAAGACCCCGCCCTAAAAGAGGGGGAAAAAAAAAAATATATATATATATATATATTTGCTGATCACTAGGATGTATGGGATGAGGTGAGGGGAGGGAGGGGAAGATGGAGCATAGGGTAGGGAATAGGCACAGGATAGCTTGGGTGCTGGAGGGTGGGTGGGGCAATACACAAGAAGGGATAGGGAAATGGAAGAACAAGGCAGATGGAAGAACAATTAGGCAGGTTTGCATGGGCTAAGTGGGACAGAAGCAAATAATGATGTATGCATAACCTTGGAACAACAAGGTTCTGGGATACAGGAATTGAGGCATGGTTTGAATGGGTAAAAGAGGGGAATAATGTCAAGATGCTTGGCTGTCTTTTGAATCTTGGTTGCCCTTGCCTACCAATGTAAAAATAGACACTTGAGGGGTAGAGAGAGGAACAGGCAGAAACATCATCATAGAAAACTTGTAAGTCATCTTCAGCCTATAACTGATTGGAATACCTTAAAGGGGGGCTAGAAGTTGCCCAGGGAAAGAGGCTTCCTGTGGAGCCATTGCATTGCATAAGACCATAGGGGAAATCCAGAACCCCAACCAGAATCTTCTGAGGTGTGAAATTTCCCCTTGCAAAGACAAGTAGACCAGCCTGGAGTGGCTAGAAAATCAGAAGATACTTTGTGAAAGAAAGACCAGCAGGAAAAATAAAATAAAATAAAATAACCACAGTCTCATTGACTACTCCAATAACAATCAAGCTATTCACCCGGGAGCCATCAATGCAAGTGGCCGGGTCCCCTCAGAGCAAACCCCCTTCCAAGACTAAGACTCAAGGGGAATATATGCGCAGGCATGTGGTCTGGCTGGTGACCATGTTGGTCTACAGATAAGGGGAAGTGGGGGAAAAACAGCAATGAAGTTGTGAGTTAAGTCCAACCATGTTCAACAGACTCCTGTAAACCCAGATTAGACCTGGTTGGCCAGCAGTATGGCAAGACCCAGGGACTCCTAGGCCCAGAGGCAGTGACATGGCTATAGAGGACTAGAGTGGAGAGTGAAGCGTCCAGCTGATGTGAAGTGAGGGGAAATGCATAAGAACACCTATACTTGTAGATAGTACCCATTTGACCTGGCTTCAATAGCTGGATGATCAAAACTCAACTAGAAGAAGAAAGAGGAAAAAAAGTGTAAGCCACTACAATTTGATGAACTTTACCTACACATATATCATGTTTGGTAAGGTGGAGGGTCAGGAATAAAGAGGAAGAGCTCCAATGAGATGGATTGGCTAAGTGGCAGCATCGATAGACTCAAGCATGGCAACAGTAGTGAGGTTGGTTCAGGATTAGGCAGTGTTTTGTTCTGCCGTGCATAAGGTCACTATGCATCAGTACCGACTTGATGGCACCTAACAACAACAACAATGGATGTAGTAGCTCAAAAAAGGGAACAAATCTTTACAGCGAGGATCATTCCCATACACTTAGTACACAGGGTTGACAGGGATGCGCAACTTAGACATTGGCTACCCAATGTAGGGGGACTACAAAGGCAAGCAGTGACTGGCTTACAAGCTTTCAAGAGGGAGCCTAGTTCCAGAGGGTGTGAGGGAAGGTAGAATCTCCACTGAGTGGTTTCCAAGCTGTTGGGACCAGGCTGATGAAAGGAGATGGGGATAAGACTCTTGTGGCACAATAGTGAATAATTGC
>NW_006408618.1:8975272-8976878 GCF_000296735.1 Chrysochloris asiatica
AGGTACCATTGAGTTGGCTCTAAATTACAGCGATGCTATTGAAACACTTGCCATCCTCACAATTGTTGTTATGCTTGAGCCCATTACTGCTATCATTGTGCCAACCTATATCATTTGTGGAGAGGGCTTCTTCTTTTTTGTTGACCCTCCACTTTACCAAGCATGATGTGCTTCTCCAGGGACTAGCACCTCCTGATAATATGTCCAAAATATGACAGATGAAGTTTCATCATCCTGGCTTCTAAGGAGTACTCTGGCCATACCTCTTTCAACACAGATTTGTTTGTTCTTTTGGCAGTCCATGGTACTTCTAATATTGTTCTCCAATGCCACAGTCCAAATATATCAAATCTTCTATGATCTTACTTTTTCATTGTGCAACTTCCACATGCATATAAGGATAGTGAACATACACGGTTTGAGTCAGGAGCAACTGAGTCCTTTAACTGGTAACTTTGCTCCTGAACACTTTTGAGGTCTTCCTCAGCAGGTTTGCCTAATGCAATATGTTTGATTTCTTGATTGTTGCTTCCATGAATGTTCATTGTGAAGCCAGGTAAAATGAAGTGTTTAACAACTTCAATCTTATCTCCGTTTATCATGATGTTATTTATTGGTCCTCTTGTGAAGATTTTTATTTTCTTTACATTGAGGTGCAATACATACGGAAGGCTGTGGTGTTTATATTTCAAGTCCTCTTCATTTCCAGCAAACAGGGCTATGTCATCTGCATACTGTACATTGTTAATGAGTCTTCTTCAAATTCTGATGCCACATTCCTTTTCATATAATCCAGCTTCTTGGATTATTTGCTCAACATACAGAGTGAATGAGTATGATGAAAGGGTACAACCCTGGAGCACACCTTTCCTGATTTTAAACCATTCAATATCCCCTTGTTTTGTTTGGTCTATGTACAGGTTCTTCATAAGCACAATTAAGTGTTCTGGAATACTCATTTTATATATATATATTATGCATATATTGTCATGAGCCACAGAGATGAAAGCCTGTGCATAGTCAACAAAGCAAAAGTAAACATCTTTCTGGTATTCTCTGCTTTCAGCAAAGATCCATGTGATGTCAGCAATTATACACTTCATTCTATGTTCTCTTCTTAATCCTACCTGAATTTATGATAGTTCTCTTCCAATGTACTGTTGCAGCCATTCCTGAATTATCTTCAGTAAAATTTTGCTTGTGTGTGATATTAATGATATAGTGCAATGGTTTCTGATTCTGTAGGGTTGCCTCTCTGTGGAATGAGCACAAATATGGATCTCTTCCCATTTTGGTGTTGCATTCATCATCAAAAAAAAAGCCTGTAGGTGCATGAACATTATCAAATTTATGCACAAACTATTAAAGCCAGTGAAGTTGAAATAAAAGAATTCTACCAACTTCTTCAATCTGAAATCGATCAAACATGCAATCAAGATGTATTGCTCATTACTGGTGACTGGAATGCAAAAGTAAGGCACAAAGAGGAGGGTCCAGTAGTTGGAAAATTTGGACTTGGTGATAGAAATGATGCTGGAGAACGAATGATAGATTTCTGCAAGACAAATGATTTGTTTATTTCAAATACCTTCTTTAGACAGCATAA
>NW_006408618.1:8978910-8992779 GCF_000296735.1 Chrysochloris asiatica
GAGATGGATCAGCCAGGTGGCATCATTGATGGTGTCAAGTGTGGCGGTGGTAGTGAGGTTGGCCCAGGATCGGACATTGTTTCGTTCTGCTGTGCATGGGGTGCTACGAGTCGGTTCTGACTCAATGGCTCTGACAACAACAACAGCATTCTGATTATCAATGGATGCTTTTAGCTTTTTCTTCTCATTTTGAGCCTTGCATCATCAAGTAGCAAATGAAGATCTCAAAAACTTTGCTCCACACACGTCATCAAGGTAGAGTTATCTACTTTGAGGGTCAGCTCTTCCACACTTGTATTTTCAGTGCCTTCCAACCTGAGGGACTCATATTCCAACACTATAGCAACATTTTGCTGCTATTCATAAGATTTTCGGAGGCTAACCATTCAGAAGTGACCTGCCTCTCCTTCTTCCTAGTCAGTTTTAGTCTGGAATCTCATTGAAACTTGTTCATCATGGGTGACCATGCTAGATTTTGATACACCAGTGGCATAGCTTCTAGCATCAGAGCAACATACACGCCACTAGAGTACAGCAAACTGGCAGACATGTGGGGTGATCACAAATAGATAGTACTTTTTTTTTTTTTTAAGTTTTTATTGTGAGGTTTACGTGGGATAACATTAGCTTTATACTTATCCTATTGTAAAATAGACAGTTCTTAAGATAGCATAATACTCAAGGGAGACAGTTTTTACTAATTAAGCTAAATTACTGTTTGATTTAAGGAAGACTTCAGGACAGACTTTTGGTTTAAGGTTTAAAGATTATCTGACATCAATAGTTTCAGGGGATCATTTGGCCTCCAGGCTCTACAAAAGTCTGAATTCTATGAGAAATTGAAATATTCCCCCTTTTGATCAGGATTCTATAGAATCTTTCATCAAAATGTTCAGTAACTGTTGAGTTGTTATCTTATATACCTATTTTTTTGGTTAAGTTTTAATGCCTTTTCAAAGCCTGCTTATGTTTGTTTGTTTGTTTCCCTTTCTCATGTGTCTTACTTACTTTTCTGTATTTTTAATTTCTTTGTTCTTTGAGTTAATCATTTTAGGCATACCTTAATCACTTTAGGCATGCCTCTCAAATTCTTTAACCTAATTATAATTATTTGGTGTATCTGCTAACATTCATATAGTGATTTGTTTCCTTGTATATTATATAATTTAAATTTTGATCTAATCATCAAAAGATCCATATCTGTTGAAATACAGTACAGCCAAGATTGAAGATTTATCCCTCAAGAACAGTTTTATATTTGATTCTGTCAAACATCTCCAGAATAGCACCAACATGGGACTGAATTTTATGTTAATTACTTACCTTAGCATCTCTCAGAACTAGAACCTAATGTAAATTCAAAAACTTTTTTTTTTTTCTCCCAGGAAAGATCCCTTTGTTGAAGTAAACATAGAGCAAACTTAGTCCAAAATATATGATTAAAGGAAAAAAAATCCAGAAGAGCCTCCTTCACCCCTCATGTATGCTAAGAAGAGTTCTTGTGTAAATGCTAGACCAGACCATGTCTCTTAAAGGCCTGGGCCAGTGGTGGGCAGTTAGTGGGAAAAGATTCCCTGTGAGCCAGGAGGACAGGAATCCCAGCCTCCACTCTCTCAGACACATGATCATTTGTGAGGAGGATAACTTAGATGCAGAGAGAAAAGCCTGGTGAGAATTAAATAAAACTATTTTTGTTTGTTTATTTTTTAAAGAAAGCATATACCTACATCACCCTACTGGGTCTGATGGCCATGGTTTGATGGATGGCTGTGGTCTGAAGGTCACTTTAACCATCATGGGTTATACTTTACAGCATAAATAAAAATTTGAGGAAAATAAATACATTAGCTCCAAAGAGAGCAGAGCTGGTGGAATCAGGCATGTGGGCTAAGATGCAGAGCACAGGATAGACATGACAGGAAATAAGGTGTGAGAAATGTAGGTTTTAAGTGTCCTCTTGAATATCCTGGCTGTCAGTCATGCAATCTAGCAGATAGGGGGCATTAAGCTCCAGCTCCCTAGGTACACTTGCTCCTGGCATTATTTCTTGGTGGCATTCTTTTCGTCCCATTGCTGATGTAAGAAACACAAGTGATATCTGTCTTCTCTGTCATGATGATTTATTTGTATAGATATTCCCACATGGACTGATTGAGTGACATCAGATGCAGGATCATGGTGGAAAAATTCTTCTGAATCATGTTGTTGTTATTGTTGTTCAGTGCTATAGAGTCATTTCCAACCCATAGTGATCCTGTATAGAGTTTCCAAGGAAAGACTAGTGGTTTTGAACTGCCTACCTTATAGCTAGCAGACCAGTGCTAATCCTACAGTGCCACACTAGGACTCATAGGTTTGGGATTATAGCATATCAGGAGCAATCCAGAAGACAGACACACAGATACTGTTGTTATCCTGTGCTCATAAGAAGACTGTTTTTATACTATGCATCTTCACTGAGATTGTAGCATTGAATATCTCCCTACTGTGTATGTCTCTGTGTGTGTGTCTGCATAGAGGGGCTATTAGTCCTTGCTTTTTACCTCTTGCAGTTTCAAACCTCAATCTCTGCTTTCATAATAAATATTAAAAGTTAAAATATGGTCTTTCACTTCAGGCTATGCTATAATAACTAGAATTCAATTATCATTGCATTCTAAATAACTATAAAACTGAACAGCATACATGAGGTAACTATTTATAGGCATTGACAACAGAAAGAGCACAACTATGAGCCTAAGAAGGAAAATACATGAGTTGAGCCCATATTTAGCATTGACTTTTCATCTAATGAACCATGGTGGAGAGGATAGTTAAAGAAGAGCAGAGGTCTTAATTCTGAGGAGACAGCGAAGAATTAGGTCATAAAAGAGAAGACAAACGATACAATATGAAGGCTCCAAGATCTGCAGGGAGGTGCCTTTCGTCTTTACCCAAAGACTGGGTTGAATTTGTTGTTATTATCTACTGTCAATTCCATTCCAACTCATAGTGACCTTGTAAAGGGTTTCCAAGGAACAGCTGGTGGGTTTGAGTACACATGGTGAAATTCAATGAGGTCAATCCTTGAGTAGCTGCTTAATGAGCAAAAAAAAAAAAACCAGAATGGAAATGCCAGTGGCTATACAGGGCTAGGAGATTTTGGCTTCTCCAGTTAGGGTGGAGACACTTCACTAAGCAATTCTGCATTAATTTGTGACTCCAAAAAGACTATACTCTATGAATTAAGGACAAGCCTTAAGAGTAGGAGTCAGCAAACACTATCTTAAAGAATCAGAGAGTACATATGGTAGGATTTGCAAATGACATGCAATCTTTCTTCCTTTCATCCTCGCTTCTCACCTTCCTCTTCCTTCTCGCACAACTCCTTAGAAATGTAAAAAAAAAATCTTAGTTTGTGAGATATATAAAAACAAATAGTCTATGGGCCACACTTGGCCCATGGGCAATAGTTTGCTGACACTTGGCTTAGATTAAGGGCTGCAATCCAGTATAAACACAAATTTGAAATAGTCTTGCCCTCAACAGCATAAAACAGTCTGAGCATTGCAAAGTGACCCAGTATTTAATTGTCTGCCAGAAAAAAAAAACAAAAAAAACTAACAGTATTTAAAGAAAGACAACATGAATGCGAGTTCTATCACATTTAAGAGGGTTTCAAAAAGTTTCAAGGAAAAGTGGAATTACAAGACAATGGAATTTTTCCATGAGCTTTTAGAAACCCTTTCATATTGCCTGTAGTATCTACCGATACTAAGAAATGAAACCAAATCCAATACTGATTCACAGTGACACTATAGAAAAGAGTACAATTGTCCCATAGGACTTCCAAAGCTGTGATCTTTACAGAGCAGACTGCCACATCTTTCTCCCATAGAGAATCTGATGGGTTGCAACTGCCAACTTTTTTATTATTAGTTAAACACTAAACAACTGCATCACAAGAGCTCTTTTGTCTACCAATAATCAATACTTATTAGACAAATCCAGTTTGGTGTAATAGTTTGTATTGAACTAGTCCTCCCACAGATAACAATGATAAAGATTGGACATTATAGTGGTGCTGTAGGATAAGTACTGGACCACAAAGTTGGTTTGAATGACAACATTAGAAGTTCAAATCCACCAGCCACTCTTTGGAAACTCTATATAGGGTCACTGTAAGTCCAACTCACAGCACTTAACAACAACAACAACAGAGTGAGAAAGAGCAGGAAAAAGCTTTAGGAGAGCTGACCGTTGGAAGAGCAAATTTTAATCACTGGTTTAGATTTATACACATATGGTTTTTAACCCAAGATCATTTCTGTATGGTATAGAGTAGAAGAAGAGTCGGGGTACTGAGTTGAGAAATCAGGGAGAACTTTGGGGCTGATGAACAACTGTAGAATTAGAAAAGTAAATTATAAGAAGGATAAAGTCACAGAAGGAATAAGTTCCTAAATCTGAATATAAATTCTGTTCAACTTTGGCTGACTGCTAAAATACACTTCCATAGGGAAACTTTAAGGTGGTCTGGAGAAACAAAAGATGAAGGTAGTGTGGGGATATTTTGACTGCTGATCACCATAGGGAATGCATGGTTTTAAATACAATTTGGAATTTCAATACAATCCAATTAACTTCTGTTTAGAACAAAAGTCAATACTCAACAAAAGAAGACAATGGAAATCAAAGTACAAAAATATATGCAGTGTCTTTTTTTTCTTTGCATGTCTTGCAAGTTTTTGTTGAAATCGAGATCTTTTTAATATTGTATGGTTAGCAACTCTGAAAATCAGAGTTTGTTGCTTCTGGTGGTTGTAATTGATGTTGGTTGGTTGTTTAGTGACTTTTCTGAACATACTTTGTAAATATTTTATTCTTTATCATGTATGGTCATTGAAGTCTGTCCCATTAGGCTAGTGATAAGCTAGTGATTAGACAGATACATTTAAATGCTTGGAATTTAACAAATCTCCAAATTTTACAGATGTGGTCTGTGAGTGTGTTCAAGCCAGCCTTCCTCATTCAGTCAAACAGCTTACAATTCTGCCTTAGCCTTCATTTCCTGCTTTAGCAGGGTCTAAAGGTCATCCACAGCTGGGAGCTTAGGGATTTTACATGTCTTTCCTGAGTTGGTACACAGCTCTGGATATGCATGTGGACTTCTGGATTCCCAGTAGTTTACAGTTCTTATTCCCTAATGTATCTCATTCCCAAGCTTTCCTCCCAAGCTTTTTGTTGTTGTTGTTAATTTATCATTTATCCCAACTGCTACCCATTATCTCAGGCAGCAGCAATTAATATTTTTATTGATAAATGTTTTTGACAAATGTCCCCTGGGTAGCTGCTTCAGCACTGGGAGGGTTCGCAGTGAGCAAGATTAGAACAACCTTTTTTATCTACTCTTCCAGGGAGTCACCAAACCCCACTGCCGTTGATCAATTTGGACTCATAGTAAGCCTACAGGATACAGTAACGTTTCTCCATAAGGTTGCTGAGACTATTAAGTCTTTACAGGAACAAACTGCCTCATCTTGCTCCTGCATAGATGCTGGTGGGTTTAAACCACTACCCTTTCAGTTAGCAGCCCCATACTTTAGTAACTATGCCACAAGGGCTCCTTCCAGAGTCACCAGACAGGTCAAAACAACTTCAAGTCTTTGCAAACTAGGTTCATTCAACACTTTCCAGTACCAGTAAAAGAGATACATACTGGTAATTTCAAGGTTAACACTGACTTGGGAAACAAAGTTTTGTACCAGGTAAATTAATATGCCACATAGCTCACTGTTCTTACTGTGAATAAGCTTGTTTTTCATGATTAAACATCTACCTGCTTTCTGTAAGATTTTGATTAGCTTTCAGACTTTTGAAAGAGCTAATTCTGACAGTTTTGAAATAGTTAATTCTGACAGTGTTGCCAGTTTTTATTTTGTTTTGTTTTTTTAGTTTCTTTTATGAAAGGAGTTTCTTATTCTGCCATTTTCCTCTCTTCTTGATTTTTAAAAATCAGTTCCCATCAAGATGATTTTTACTTATATCAACCTCATGTGTGTCAGAGTAGAACTGTGCTCCATACAATTTTCAAGGCTGATATTACAGAATGGGCCACCAGATTGCTCTTCCAAGGAACCTCTGAGGGGACTCAAACTGCCAACCTTTCAGTTAAGCATGTGAAGTGTTTGCATCATCCAGAAACTCCAAAATATATGGTGAACCTAATTTTGACAAAGATGATAGGGATCTGAAACAATTAAAACCTTGAAAATACATTTTAAGACATTGTATATTAATCAGTGAATGACACTGATCACTAAGAGGCAAGAAATAAATGAAGCAAAGTCTATGATTACCGAGCCTGTGCGCACAGAGTTTCCTAGCTATTGAACAGGAAGAAGCAACTCGGAACTTAGTGGTCTCCTTGAGATGAGATGTTGTTGCTAACTGCTGTTGAGTCAGTTCTGACTCATAGCAACCTTGTATAGAATTTTCAAGGAGTAGTTGGTGGATTTGAACTGCCAAGCTCATGGTTAACAGTCTAGTGCTTATCCTACTGGGAATATAGGGAGATAAAGACAGTTAAGTGGTGCTGTGGGTTAATGCGCCAAACTGCAAAGTCCTTTGAACTACAAGGTTGGTGGTTCAAGTTCACCAGCTCCTCCTTGGAACCCCTATGCAGGGTTGCTATGGGTCTGAATCGACTCGACAGCACTTAACAACAACAACAACAATGTCTACATGGTAAAATATCATAAAGAAGAGAGCTACTGAAAGAGGGGAACCTAGAAGCCATAACACACGAGTAGAAATAAGCACTTATTAAGCCAGTATCTTGGTCTCTAAATACTGTTGTCCTTAAAAGAAACCAGGGACCCATTAGAGAAATGGTAACCCCAGGGTTAGTTCAGGGAAAGTACAAACAAGGCCTGAAATATCTTGTACCAGAAATAAAAGAAGCATTCAAAACACATGGAAACATATCAAAAGATCATAAGAGTAGCTGGAAGGACCTACCACTGGCTAAATATGATACAATTTGCTATCAAAAAAATTATAATGGATTATAACTCATTATTGTTGTTGTTGTTAGGTGCCATCGAGTCGGTACCAACCCATAGAGACCTTATGCACAGCAGAACAAAACACTGCCTGATACTGGGCCAACCTCACTACTGTTGCCACGCTTGAGTCCATCGATGCTGCCACTTGGCCAATCCATCTTGTTGGGGTCTTCCTCTTTTTCTCTGACTCTCCACCTTACCAAACATGGTATTCTTCTCTAGTGACTGGTCCCTCCTGACAATACATCCAAAGTATGAGAGACCAAGTTTGGTTATCTTGGCCTCCGAGGAGCACTCTGGCTGCACTTCTTCCAAAATAGATCTATTGGTTCTTTTGACAGCCCATGGCACTTTTAATATTCTCCTCCAATAACATAACTAAAAAGCATCAATTCTTCTATGGTTTTCCTTATTCAATGTCAAGCTTTCACATCCATATGAGGTTATAAAATACCATGGCTTGGATCAGGTGCACCTTAGTCCTCAAGCTGACATCTTTGCTCTTCAACACTTTTAAAAGGCCTTGTACAGCAGATTTGCCTAATGCAATAAGTCGTTTGATCTCGACTGCTGCTTCTGTGAGTGTTGATAGTTGATCCAAGAAGAATGAAGTCCTTGACAACTTCAATCTTTTCTCCTTTGATAAGAATGTTGTTTATTGGTCTAGTACTGAGGATTTTTGTTTTCTTTACAATGAGATGTAATCCATACGGAAGGCTGTGCTCTTTGATCTTCATCAGTAAATGTTTTAAGTCTTCTTCACTTTCAGCAAGCAAGGTTGTATCATCTGCATATTGCAGGTTGTTAATGAGTCTTCCTCCAATCCTGATGTCACATTTTTCTTCATAGAACCCAGCTTCTCGCATTATTTGCTCAGCATACAGGTTGAATAAGTATGGTGAAAGAATACAACCTTGTCGCACACCTTTTTCATTTTAAAACATTCAGTGTTCCCATGTTCTGTTCGAACAACTGCTCTTGGTCCAGGTCCAGATTCCTCATGAGCACAATTAAGTGTTTCGGAATACTCATACTTCGCAATGTTGTCCATAGCTTGTCATGATCCACATAATTTAAAGACTTTGCGTAGTCTATAAAGCACAGGTAAACACCTCTTTGATATTCTCTGCTTTCAGCCAAGATCCATCAGACATCAGCAATGATATCCCTCGTTCCACAGCCTCTTCTGAATCTGGCTTGAACCTTTGTAAATTCTCTGTTAATGTATGATCGTAGCCGTTTCTGTAATACCTTTAGCAATACTTTACTCGCATGGGATATCAAAGAGATTGCCGCATTCTGTCGGGTCACCTCTCTTTGGAATGGGCACAAATATGGATCTCTTGAATCAGTCGGCCAGATAGTTGTCTTCCAAATTTCTTGGCAGAGATGAGTGAGTGCGTCCTGTGCTGCCTCACTTTCTTGAAATATTTCAATTTTTATTCCATCAATCCCTGGTGCCTTGTTCTTTGCCAATTCCTTCAATGCACCTAGGACTTGCTCCTTCAGTTTCATTGCCTCTTGATCACATGCTACCTCTAGAAATGGTTGAACGTGAATCATTTCCTTTTGGTAAAGTGACTTTGTGTATTCCTTCCTTCTTCTCTTGATGCTTTCTGCATCATTCAATAATTTGCTCAGAGAATCTTTCAATAATGAAAGTTGAGGCTTGAATTTTTTCTTCAGTTTCCCCAGCGTGAGAAACGCTGAGTGTGTTCTTCCTTTTTGGTTTTCTGTTTCCAGATCTTTGCTCAGGGAATGAGATGTTAACTATCGCTAAGATATTATTTAGGATTATAGGTTCTTTGGAGTCCTGGTGTGGTGCTGTGGGTTAATGCGTCAGAATGAAAAGCCGTTCAAACTCACAAGTTGCTCCTAGGAAACCCTATACAGGGTTGCTATGGGTCAGAATGGACTTGTCGGCACTTAACAACATATGTTCTTTGGATGGTTGAACACAACACAAAGACATTCAGAGAGGCAAAAGACAGAATTATATGTTATTTACAATTTCAAAAGAGAGAAGAGTGCCGCACAAGGCCACACACAAAGTTGCATCCAGAAACAGGGTAACAGCAAGCTGAGACCATAGGAAGTGTCTTAAGTATGGTAAGTGAAATGTGAAATTAGTTAGGTTTCATGGGATCCATGTGGATTGGCTACTTTGATAATTGTATAGACCTTGGAGCATAGGGACTGTTCCTAGTTGTTTGGTGCCTGGTCTTGATGTGACTAGAAGGGATGTATAGTGACCTGGTGTGGCACTGTAGGATTTGCATTGAACTGCTAACCACAAGAGCAGTGGCTCAAACCCATCAGCAACTCCTTGAAAACCCTATGAGTAGGAAGTGATTCAATGACACATAACAACAGCAACATAGTACCACAGATTATAAGAATTTGATAAGAGAAAGGTTTGGGGTATAGATTTATTCAGCTTATCAAGAATAAAAAAATTGATTGGGCTGCCTTGAAACTTGGTCAAAGAGCATTTAAAATAATGATAACATGGTGAATTATATACAGAAAGAAAACAAATGGGAAAAATATAGACACTTGGTAAAAATGAGCAAAATCTATACAAGAGTACATTATAATATTTTAAAAATGTTTCTGTATACTTGTGTACTTGAAACTATATCAAAATCTATTTCCACTTCCAGGCAGCAGAGAATAACAGGAATTGGATTTACTACCTACCTGAAACAACTTTTAAAATGTACAAAATATATGGGGGTAAAACATAATTTTGAGGACTAGGGAAGTCAGGTAATCAGGATAGTGATCCATTAGAAAAGGGACACAAATGAGGGATGCCCAATAATTGTTCTACTTAGAGAGAATTTCAAGAATGCAGGGTAAGAGAAAAGGAATCAAAATCAAGAATAATAATTTCCTTGAAATGAAGACATGAAGATGAACATCTTGGGAGGCCAAAGTGACCAAAATTCAAATTTTAGCAATAAACATAACCTAAACACACTTCATTGGAGAGGAGAAATCTTCTCTGAAGGAAATCTGCAGCGGCTCCCTCTCCAGCCTTTAGCTGAGCACTAAGAGAACAGGCATGTAAAAGAACTACCCAAGCCTGAGGAAAGAAACACAAAAAATATGTAGAAGGAAAAATTCATAGACTACACACATGATCAGAAATAGATCATCAGTACTTCACCAGTCAGATAAAAACAAATAAATTAAATCATAATTCATGAGAGTATTGCTGTAGTAGTGTAGCAAAGTCTTCCCTAGATAGATGCTTCTCTGGTACCACCTAAAACAGCTTCAAGTAACTTAACTGTGTCCTAAAACAGAGCCCAAGAACATGTCAATGAATATAAAAATAGCCAACATCCCAACAAGGTAAAATGTGAAGTAAATCCCATAATGAGTAAAAAAGTCAAATAATCAATGGAAACATATAAAGATGACATGAATGTTATATATAATTAGTCGAGAATGACATTAAAGCAGTTATTATAAAACCGTGTTCCTTATGTTCAAGAAGGTAAGAGAAAAAAAATGAAAATAGAGATAATACAAATGGATCTTTTAGAGATAAAAACTATACTTTGAAAATGAGATGTACACTGTATGCAACTAAAAACAGAGTAGTTTATACAGAAGAAAACATTAACAAACTGGAAGATGTAGCACTATACATAACCCAAAACTAAACAAAGAAAAAAAAATACAGAACAAAAGAAACCACATCGATGAAATAAGGGACAACTTCAAGCATATAATTTACATGTAATTGGAATCTATGAGGAAAGATGAGAAAGGAGGTACAGGACAGTAAATTTGAAGAAATAGCAGCCAATTTTTTTCTATATGTGATTAGAACTACATACTAACAGATCTAAGAAGTTCAGTAAACTCCAAGCATTAGAAACATAAAGAAAAATACAAGGCACATATAAGACAACACTCCTGATGTGTTTGGTGCTTACAAATTGTACCCAATTTCTAGATAACCAGGAGGTCATAAGTAAAAGGTCACCAATAACTGAAATGGACTGCTCCATAAACAACATGTCCTTCAGATCAGAGCCAGAAAACACATTAGTGTTTGCAAAGTAGTTATTACTTACAAGAATCAAGACAGCATATGGACAGAAAAGTTCCACAATGTACAGTTCCCATGGTAGAAATGACTATTTTGTGCATACTCCAATTTTTGACATGGGTGAGAGATACTCCTTGGCCAGGTAAGTCTAAGTAGGTAGACAATAAGCTTATGCTATGTGTGCCCTACGTGTAGCATAGAAGGAAGACAAATTTCATCTCCAACCGAAATGACTAATTTTTTTTTTAACTTTTTACTGTGGGTGGAGTGAAGGTTTACAGAGCAGATCATCAGTTTTACATTCAACAAATCATATACTTGGCTTCATTACATTAATTACAATCCCCTCACATACTATCACTTAACAGATGTTGTTATTTAGTGCCATCAAGTTAGTTCCGACTCATAGTGACCTTGTATAGGAGCTCTGGTATCGTAGTGGCTACAAATCGGGCTGCAAACCGAAAGGTCAGCAGTTCGAAACTACCAGCTGTTCCACTGGAGAAAGATGGGGCTTTCTGCTCCCGTGAAGATTTACAGCCTCGGAAACCCTGTACAGGGTTGCTATGAGTCGGAACTGACTCCACGGCACATAACAACAACAACATAGGGTTTCCAAGGAACAGCTGGTGAGTTTGAAGTGCTATCTAATAGTTCACAGAGACCTTGCCGTCTAGTGCTTATCCTACAGCACCACACCAGGACAGTATTTACCTCTATTTCCTTTAACTCCTAGTGTCTCCATAATGTCCTCCAGGCTCATGTATGCTGTAAAGTGTTTTGCAGATTCATCCTTATTCTCCAACATTACATAGTATCCCAATATGTGTGTGTATCAAAGTTTGTTATACTGTTCTGTTGATGGGCATTTAGGCTGTCTTCATCTTTTTGCTATGGTGAATAGTGCAATGAACATGGATGTACATATATCTGATCATGTTGGAGCTCTTACCTTCTCCTGTTTTGTTGTAAAATTTGCCAATGATTTGTCAGTTTTATTAATCCTGTCAAAGAACCAATTTCTTTTATATTTTATTCTTTCTATTGTTTTTCTGTTTTCTGTTTCACTTATTTATGCTCTATTTACTATCTCTTTTTTTCTGGTGGCTACGTAGGCTTATTTTATTGCTTTTTTTTCTAACTGCTAGAGATTTGAGTTAAGGTGTTGATTTTGGTTCTTCCTTTTTTTTTGGATGTGTGTATTTATTGCTATCTGCCTTCTTTTACTGTGTCCTAAAAGTTTTCGTATGTTGTGTTTTCATTCTCATTTGATTCAAGGAATCCTTTTACTTCATTTTTCATTTGATCTATTGCCCAGTAGCTTTTAAGCAGAGTGTTGTTTAATTTCCTGATATTTTTCCCTTGATCTTCCTATTGTTGATTTCTAATTTTGTCATTGTGATAAGAGCTGTTTCTAATATTTTTATGTTTTTAAATTTATTGAGGTTTGCTTTGTGGCCTAGCATATGGTATATTCTGGAGAATGTTTCATGTACAGTAGAAAATAATGTATCAATATAACTATTACAACACAATTGCTATTGAGCTGAGTTCTCTGTATACGTCTATGAGGTCATGTTGGTTGGTTGTGTTGGTTAGTTCTTCTGTGTCTTTGTTGTGTATTGAAATCTCCACTATTATTGTTGTTGTTGTTGTTAAGTGCCGTCGAGTCGGTTCCGACCCATAGCGACCCTGTACAGGGTTTCCGAGGGTGTAAATCTTTACAGGAGTAGAAAGCCTCATCTTTCTCCCGCGGAGCTGCTGGTAGTTTCGAACCGCTGACCTTAAGGTTTGCAGCCCGATTCGTAACCACTACGCTACCAGAGCTCCTTATTGTAGAGTTGTCTATTTCTTTCTTCAAGTCTATTAGAATTTGATTTATGTATTTTGAATATCTTTCATTTGGGGAATAGATATTTATTGCAATTATGTCATCTTGCTCAATAGACCATTTAATCATGATATAGTATCCTTGTTTGTCTCTTATGCAGGTTTTTGCTTAAAGTCTGCTTTATCAGAAATTAATATTGCCACTCCTGCTTTTTTTTTTATTGCCATTAGCTTGATATATTTTTTCCGTAATTTGATTTTTAGTGTATTTCTGTGTAATTATCAATAGGTCTGAATTATTTGCTGAGTCTTTTTTTGTGGCACTGCTTGTTTCTTTGTTCCACATAATTTTCTGCACTGAGTTCAGTTTGTTCGTTGATTTTTATCTTCATTTTCTTAATTTCTGTTCTGTTAATGTTTATTAAATCTTTATTATTTCCTCTTTTTTATTTCTATGTGAAGGTGTATTCATTTAATTTGAGGTTTCCCTTTACTTTGTTAAGTTTTCCCTTTTTAAAACAGTCTGTTTTATCTTGAAATTTACTTGACTTCTTTGCTATGTGGAAGTTCTGTATCTACACTATTCCCTCTTTTTGCTTTGTAGTTTTCATTATAAATTGATATATCTAGTTCCTTGTATTCAATCTTGTAAATTTGCTTTACTTTAAATCTTTCTATATCTGGATTAAGGTCTAGATGGTGTTATCATGTATATTAATCTCAGGTTGTTGTCTGATGATGTTGGTTCTCAGTCCAAAGAATACCCTTTCATAAATTTTGTTAAGTTGTTCTTGTTATGGATCTCTTCCAATCTGTAGGCCAGATAGTTGTCTTCCAAATTTCTTGGCAGAGATGAGTGAGTGCCTCTTGTGCTACCTCACTTTCTTGAAAGATTTCAATTTTTATTCCATCAATTCCTGGTGCCTT
>NW_006408618.1:8994894-9008226 GCF_000296735.1 Chrysochloris asiatica
ACAACAACAACAACAGTGCTCTTGTAATTAAAAATTCCATTAATTTCTGTTTATATGGAAATATCCTAATTTTGCTGTTGTATTTGAGTGACAGTTTTGCTGGGTATATGATTCTTGATTGGCAATACTTTTGTTTCAGAGGTTTGTATACACCTTTTTACCTGCATGATTTCTGCTAAGAAATCAGAGCTTAATCTTATTGGTTCTCCTTTATGGGTAACTTTGTTTTACCCACGCTGCTATTAGGATCTTTTCCTTGTATTTGGTTTTGGAAAGTTTGATTATAATATATCTTGGGGATTTTCTTTGGGAATATATTCTATTTGGGTTTTTTTCAGCTTTTTATATGCTTATCTTCTCATTTTTCATGATGATAGGAAGTTTTCTTAAGTAACTTTTCAACAATTTTCTCTGTGCATTCTATTGTTTCTTCCTGTTCTGGAATTAAAAGTATCCATAAGCTATTCCTCTTCATGGTATCCCAAATATCTCTTCGATTTTCTTTGGATTTTTTCATTCCTTTTTTCTGATTGTTCTATCATAATAGTACTGAGAAATTTATCTTCAATCTCACTAATTCAGGCTTCCATTGGTTCAAATCTACTCCTTTGCCCTTTCCATGTATTTTCAATTTCTGAAATCTTAGTATTATCTTCTGGATTTCTAATCTCAGGTTTTGTATTGTTTCAAGTTTTCTTTTTTTTTTGTCTGTTTGTTCTTATAATGTTTCCTTGAATGCTAAAAAAATTTTTCTGGGCTTTCTTTACTTTCCTCAATCTTTCTGTCTATTCTCTGATTGTGCCTAAATACCAGTAATTTGAATTATTTTTCTGTTATCTCCATTATCTATTCTTCCTCAGAAATGTTTTCTGGCTCTGCATCTTTGCGCTATTCTCTCTTAGTTCTTTGTGTGAACTTCAATTGTCTTTCGTCACTAGGACATTTTGGTGTTTTCATTTGAATTTAACTGATGATTGTATATTAATGTGTTTATAAGCTTGCATCATCTGTCAACTGTGGCTGTAGATAGAGAGTGAAAGCCTGTGCACCATTCTCCATTTGCTGTTCGTGCATCTCAGTTTTAGATAATTTTGGCTGGTGTTATCTGCTGTCTATCATTGATCAGATAGTAGAAGAACTGCTTTTGACTCTTGTCCAGTGGGTGGAGCTGCAGAGAATATGGTTGTGCCTGGGCTGTGTGGGCACAATTGTCTCCTGTCAGATGAGAAAGAGGAAAATCACACACACACACACACACACACACACACAAAATAAAACAAGAATAAACAAACAACAATGAAAAGATAAAATAATAAGGGAGAGAAAAAAGTCAGAAACCAGAAAAAAGAATATAATAACTAAAAAGGGCAAAGAAGAATGGGAAAATTGATAGATAAAAGAGAAAATGAGAGAAAAATATAAAAGGATGAAAATTTTAAAAACACTTAGAAAATCCAGGGAAAGTGGAGAAGAAAAGAGAAAGAGAGCAGAGAGTAGTAGAGAAAGATCAAAAGTGAAAACCAAGAAGAAGGGAAATGAGAAACAGAAGAAAAGAAGGAGAAAAAACAGAGCTAGAAAGGATAAAATTCAAGTGAATGTACTGCTGCAACCATATTTTAATTATCTTTACCATATTTTACTTGCTTGTGATATTATTAGATAATTTCCTCATTCTGTTAGACCATCTTTCTTTAGAATGGGCATAATTATGGATCTCTTCCAGTCAGTTGGCCAAGAAGTTATCTTCCAAATTTCTTGGCATAAATAAGTGAACACCTCAAGCACTTCATCTGCTTGTTGAAATATTTTAATTGGTATTCCATCAATTCTGGAAGTCTTGTTTTTCATCAGTGACTTCAGTGCACCTTGGACATCTTCCTCCAATACCACTGGTTCTTAATCATATGCTACCTTCGGTTATGGTTGAATGTTCAACAATTTATTTTGGTACAGTGACTCTGTGTACATCTTTTATTTTCTTTTAATGCTCTCTGCATTGTTCAATATTTTTCCCATAGAATGCTTCAATATTGCACCTAAGACTTGAATTTTTTCTTGAGTTCTTTCAGTTTGATAAATGCTGACTATGCTCTTCCCTTTTGCTTTTCTAACTCCAGGTCTTTGCACATTTTATTATAATTGTTTACTCTGTATTCTCATTGAATGCAAACTATTATAATGACAACAACCCATAAAATCTTCTATCCAGCTATTTTTCTTCATTATTTCTTCCATTCATTTTAGTTACTCTAAGTTTAAGAGCAAGTTGTAGAGTTACTTCTAACATTTATTTTGATTTCTTCTCTTTCCTCTCTTTTAAACTGACTTTTGCTTTTGTCATGTATGACGCCCTTGACATCATACCACAAATTGTCTGGTTTTTGTTGTTAGCACTTAATGTGTCAATTCAATTCTTGTGATGATCTTTATGGTTAGGTAGGATATACTCAAAGTTGTACTGTCGCTTTTGTTGACTTCTTTTGGTTTTCTTCAGCTTCAAATTGAACTTGTATATGAGCAATTGATTATCTTTTCTGCAGTTGGCTCCTAGCCTTGTTCTGATGATATTGAGCTCCATCGTCTCTTTCTACAGATGTAGTCAATTTCATTCCTGTGTATTCCACTGGTGAGATCCATATGTATAGCAGCCATTTATGCTGTTGAGAAAAAGTATTTCCTTTGAATAAGTCACTGGTCTTGCATATTTCTATAATGTGATCTCCAGTGTAGTTTCTACCACTAAGGCTGTATTTTCTAATTACTGATCCTTCTCTTTTGTTTCCATCTTTCACAATCTAATTATCAGTGCACCTTCATTACATGATTCATCAATTTCACACTGCAGAAGTTGGTAGAAATCTTTAATTTATTCTTCATTTACTGGCTGATGGGAAAATTTGAATAATAGTCATACTAATAGATCTTCTTTGTATGCATCCAGATATTATTCCATCACTAACAGCATTGTATTTCAGAATAAATCTTGAGACGTTCTTTTTGATCATGAATACAATGTCATTCCTCTTCAAATTTTAATTCCTGGCACATTAGATCATATGATTATCTGATTCAAACTGGTCAATATCAGTCCATTTCTGCTCACTAATGCCTATAATATTGATCTATATGTATTCCACTTATTTTTGGACAATTTTCAATTTTCCTAGATTCATATTTGGTATGTTTCACTTTCTGATTATTGATAGGTGTTTTCAGCTATTTGTTCTCATTTTGAGTCATGCCACATTGGCAAATAAAGAGCCCATAAGATTTACTCCATCTGTCTCATTAAGGTTGACTTTGAGGAAGCAGCCCTTCCTCAGTCACCTTTTGAGTACCTACCAACCTCACCTTCCAGCACAATATCAAACAATAAGGTTAACCATAAGGTTTTCACTATCCAATCTTTTTATAAGTAGATTACAAGGTCCTTCTTCCTAGCCTTTCTTTGTCAGAAAGCTCCATCAAAACCTGTTCACCAGGAGTAACTCTGCTGGCTCTTAAAATACTGATGGTATAATTCTCAGCATCACAGCAACACTCAAGCCACACAGTATAAAGTTATGAAATTATTGTTGGTTGGTATTGTTGTTAAGTGCCATCGAACTGTTTCTGACTCCAAGTGACCCTGTATAGGATTTCTGAGGAGCAGCTGGTGAGTTTGAACTGCCAACCTTGTATTTGCAATTGAGACCCACAGTGCCCTACCAGAAGTCCTTTTTTTTTGTAGGTGTGTTAAATAGTCAACCACTTTGGAGATTATTGGGGAGTTCCTTAAAAATTTAACCATGCACCTACCCCATGCCCATGTGTAAGGATATTGTAAAACTGAGATGCTCGGCATGACTGAAAGTGAGTGGCCTAATTCTGCATCAAAACTCCATTATAAAAATTAAACTTTAGTGTGTTCTCTTTCTACCTTCCTAAGAATAAAGGTTCTGATTAAGACCCTAGTAATATGTGATTTCTTCTAAAAATTTAATTACCCTCAACAAACAATGGAGGAGACAAGAATGCTGTTTATGAAGAAACATTTGTCAGGAAATGTTTATCAGGATGGTTTGAGAAGAACACTTGCACAGCATTCCCCCAGACTCGTAACTAGGAAACTTTGTTGCACACATATAAAGGACGCTTCTGAATAAACTACCTCATTCTCAGAAGATAAGAATTATTTTCAGAAAGTATGCTGTTGAAGCCCAGGAAAATGTAGGTAAACTGACATATGGAAGCTATAGAAGAAATATTATTTTTGAAGAATTTGTAGCCATGATGACCATGCTGCAATCTTGCTTATGCAACGCTAGTCATATAGATGTAGCAGATTTTCATGTATAAAATTCACTCTCTTGCTCCAGCATATTGAAGCACTTAGTTTCACTTTGTGAATTCTGTGTCTCCCTGGTATAATCTGTAATTCATTCCCCCAATAAACCTAGTTATTTTATTTTAGTAGAATCTGGAACTTTGTTCTGTAATACCTGTAATTCCACTGTTAAATAGGTATCATAGGTTGAGTTATCTGGAGAAACAAACGCAGTGAAATTTATATATATGGAGCTCTGGTAGCGTAGCGGTTTCAAATCAGGCTGCAAACCTCAAGGTCAGCAGTTCAAAACTACCAGCTGTTCTGCAGGAGAAAGGTGAGGTTTTCTGCTCCCATAAATATTTATAGCCTTGGAAATCCTGTACAGGGTCACTATGAGTCAGAGCCAACTCCACGGCACCTAACAACAACAACAACAACAACAAATATATATATATATATATTTTTGTTGTTGTTAAGTGATATCGAGATATATATATATATATATATATATATATATATATATATATAGAGAGAGAGAGAGAGAGAGAGAGAGAGAGAGAGAACGAACTTTATATCAAGAAAATAGCTCATAATTGCAGAAGTGAGTTGGGACCCAGGTCAGTTGAGTCAAGATTGGCAGGAATACCCAGCAGACAGAGAGGACTCCTAAATCTGAGCCAGGGGAAACAATATCAGCGGGTAAGCCCAGTAGGCAGATGAGCACACAGGAGTCCCACATCCAGGACAGGAGAACAAATATCAGCAACCAGGCCCAACAGGCAGACAAGCAGACAAACAACAGAGCAGACCACTCACTGGCTCAGAGTCAAAGAACTGGAGGCTGGAAGGTGACCCAGATGTGAAATCCAGATCCAGCAGAAAAAGAGCAAGCTTTTCCTGTGTGTCCATTATATTGGGAGTAGGCCATACCCCCAAGGAAATATCCTTTAAATTGATTGGTTGCTCATAGCCAATCAACAAAGAGTTAACTAGCCTGCTCATATCTGCATAGAGTTAGCTATGTCTGTATTAGATCTCACTATGAAGATAATCACTTCTCAATTACTAAACTACAAAGAATCTTGTCCCAGTCAAGTGGCCACAAACCATTAACTGTCACAGCATGTAACCAAAATAAATGAAAATATGCATCTTCAAAAAGATGTGTACATGAAAGTTTATAGCCTCTTTATTCATAATATGTTAAAAACTAGAAGAAAGTCTATAAATGATCAACAATACAATAAATAGACAAATTATAGTTCAATAGAGTACTACTTATCAGAATTATGATTAACTACTAAAACAAGCAACAACATAAATAAATCTAAAAAGATTTTGTACTGTAAAAGAAACCTGAAAGAAAAGAATACATAATTATTTTATTTATGTGATGTTCAAGAACAAGCAAAATTATGATATGATGATAAAAATCAGATCACTGGTTTCCAGTTAGATATGGGAATTGACTAGAATTAGCTAGAGAGAGAACACTCTAGGATGATGGGAATGCTCTGTATCTTGATTTTTGTTGTTATGTTAGGTGCCATCGAGGCAGTACCAACTCATAGCAACCCTAGGCACAACAGAACAAAACACTACCTGGTCCAATGCCAACCTCACAATTGTTGCTATCTTTGAGCCCATTGCTGCTGCCACTGTGTCAATCCCTCTAGTTGGGGGTCTTCCACTTTGTCTTTGACCATGCACTTTACACAACCTGATATCCCCGAGACATTGACAATATGTCTGAAGGATAAGAAATGAAGTTTGGCCATCCTAGCGTCCAAGGGTAATTCTGGCTGCACTTCTTCCAACACAGATTGGCTTGTTCTTTAGGCAGCTCATAATCCTTAATATTCTCCTCCAACACCACAACTCAAATGCATCAATTCTTTTGTGGTCTTCCTTATTCACTGTCCAACTTTCGCGTGCATATAAGGCTATTGAAAATCTCATGGCTTGGATCGGGTGTACCTTAGTCCACAAACTGACATCTTTGCTCTTCAACACTTTAAAGAAGTCTTGTGCAGAAAATCTGCCTAATGAAATACATCATTTGATTCCTTGACTGTTGCTTCCATGAGTGTTAATCGTTGATCCAAGTAAAATGAAGTCATTGACAATTTCAATCCTTTATCTACTTAAACGAATGTTGCTTATTGGTCCAGCAGTAAGGATTTTTATCATCTTTGCATTGAGATGCAATCTATACCAAAGGCTGTGGTCTTTGATCTTCATCAATAAGTATTTTAAATCCTCTTCACTTTCAGCAAGCAAGGTTGTATCATCTGGATATCGCAAGTTGATAATGAGTCTTCCTTTAATGCTGATGCCACATTTTTCTTCATATAACCCAGCTTCTCAGATTATGTGCTTACAGCTTGAATAAGTATGGTGACAGAATATAACTCTGGTGCACACCTTCACTAATTTTAAAACATTCAGTGTTCCCTTATTCTGTTCAAACAACTACTTCTTGGTCTATGTACACGTTCATTAGGAGCACAATTAAATGTTTCAGAATATTCATTCTCCACAATGTTTTCCGCAGCTTGTCATTATCCACACAATCGAAAGCCTGTGCACAGTCAACAAAACACAGGTAATCATCTTTCTGGTATTCTCTGCATTCAGCCAAGTTCCATCTGACATCAGCAATAATATCCCTCATTTCACCACACCCTCATCTGAATCTGGTTTGAATCTCTGGAAGTTCTCTGTCAATGTTCATATGTAGCTGTCTGGGGATTATCTTTAGTAAAATTTTACTTTATAAGATATTAATGATATTGTCTGATGACTTCCACATTCCATTGGGTAACATTTTTTAGAAATAGGAACAACTATGGATCTCTTTAAATCAGTTGGCCAAGGAGCTCTGGTAGTGTAGTGGTTACGAATCAGGCTGTGAACCTCAAGGTCAGCAGTTCGAAACTACCAGCTGTTCCATGAGAGAAAGATGAGGTTTTCTGCTCCCATAAAGATTTACAAGCTCAGAAACCCTGTACAGGCTCACTATGAGTCAGAACCAACTCCATGGCACATAAGCACCACCACCACCAGTCAGTTGGCCAGGTAGTTGTTTTCCAAATTTCTCAGCATAGATGAGTGAGTGCTTCCAGTACTTCATCAGTTTGTTGAAAATATTTCAATTTGTATTTCATCAATTCCCAAAGCCTTTTTCTTTGCCAATGCCTTTAACGCACCTTGAATTTCTTCCTTCAGTATCATTGGTTCTTGATCATATGCTACCTCTTGAAATGGTGGAACATCAACCATTTCTTTTTGGTACAGTGACTCCTTTTAATGCTTTCTACATCATTCAATATTTTGCCCATAGAATTCTTTAATATTTGAAGTTGAAGCTTAAATTGAGAAATACTGAATGTGTTCTTCGCGTTTGGTTTTTTAACTACATGTTTTTGCATGTTTTGTTATAGTATTTGACTTTGTCTTCTCAACCTGCCTTTTGATATTTTCTATTTAGCTCTTTTGCCTCCTCATGTCTTCCATTTGTTTTAGTATCTCTATGCTGGAAAGCACATTTCAGAATCTCTTCTGACACCCATTTTGTTCTTTTCCTTCTTTTTTGTCTTCTTAATGGCCTTTTGCTTTCTTCCTGTATGATGTTCTTGATGTCATTCCACAACTCTTCTAGTCTTCGGTCTTAAGTCTCTAATACATCAAATCTGTTCTTCAGATGATTTCTAAATTCAAGTGAGATGTGTTTAAGGTCATATTTTAGCTCTCATGGACTTGTTCTAAATTTCTTCAGCTTCAGCCTAAACTTGCATATAAGCAGTTGATAATCTGTTGCAGTATGCCCTTGGCCTTGTTTTAGTTGATGACATGGAGCTTTACCAATATCACTTTCCACAGATGTAGTCAATTTGATTTCTGTATATTTCATCTGGTGAGGTCAATGTGTATAGTTATCTTGTATGTTGTTTTAAAAAGGTATTTGCAATGAACAAGTAGTCATTGGTCTTCCAAAATTCTATCAGGCGATCTTCTGCATCATTTCTATCACTGAGTCCATATTTTCCAACTGCTGATCCTTCCTCTTTGTTTCCAACCTTTGCATTCCAATCACCAGTAATTATCAATACATCTTGATTGCATGCTTGATCAGTTTCAGACTGAAGAAGTTCATAGCATTATTTAATTTCATCATCACTGGCTTTTGGTGCATAAGTTTTAATAATAGTAGCATTAACTGGTCTTCCTTGTATGTGTGTGGATATTATTCTATCACAGACATCATTGTACTTCAAGACAAATATTGCTATATTCTTTTCAATGATGAATGTGACTACATTCCTCTTTAATTTGTCATTCCTGGCATAGTAAGTCATGTGATTGTCAGATTCAAAATGGCCAATACCAGTCAATTTCAGCTCAATAATGCCTAGGATATTGACATTTTTGTGTTCCATTTCTTTTTTTATAATTTCAAAGTATCCTAGCTTCACACTCCATACATTCCATGTTCTGATTATTAATGGTTGTTCAGTTGTTTCTCTTAGCTTTGAGTTGTGACCCATCACTAAATGAAAGTCCCAAAGACTTTACTCCATTCCTATCTTCATAGTCCACTGTTCTTTGAGGAGCAAGCTCTTCTCCAGTCAGATTTTGAGCGCCTTCCAACCTGAGGGGCTCATATTCTGGCACTATATCTGACAATACTCTGGTGCTCTTCATATTTCAATTGTCAATATTCTATTGCGCTCTAACAGTGTGCCACTGCTATTCATAAGATTTTCAATGGCTAAATATTTGGAAATAGTTCTTCTCTCCTTCTTTCTACTCTGTCTTTGTCTGTCTTCATACTTGTTCTTGAGTATGATGTATATATTTGTCCAAACTCAGTAAAATGTAAGCTTAAAATTTCTGAATCTCACTTTATTTCAATTTGCCTTTCAAAAAAAAGTGAAACCGTGACTAGCAAACTCTATTAAAGCAAGTACTTTTTAAAAAATTAACATTGTCCTAATCAGTTATCACTCAGTGAGTTATCCAGAAATTCATCATATACTTTGAATAAAATAATAAAATCAGTCTCTTTGAAAAAAAAAAAAATCCTGCAGATTTCTGGCAAGATGACAGATAAGGCATTTTTGCCATTCAGGCCCTTTACAACAAAGATATGAGAAATCAAATATGGCTGGTAATCCTAGAACCAGAGCTCCAATAGAAAAGATAAAGGAGTAAATTAATTACCAACTACAGAAGAAATGGAATGAAAACAGCAAACAAGAGACATATGGATTGGCAAATTGTCACTTGGATTTAGCACTTTGTGGCCACTTTGGATTTTTGCAAGCAGAATTTTAGTCATGCCAAGATCTTGATAATCATCTCCATTCACCCATAACCCACTCCAGTCATCCAGGATTCCACCAGTGCCCACATAAATGGCTGATGACCAGAAAGGTGCACTCTTCCCTTAATTCCCTACACCCTTTCAGTGACCGGAAGTGTGGCCACCCCTCATATCCACCCACCTAGTGCCCAGTAACACCTACCACCAAGGCACCTTTATACCATCTGAAGTTAAAGATGTTTTAATGCAGATCAGGCACTCCCACATTTGGAGACACATGTTCTCTGCTTCTATGATGGGCAGAAATGTGCCATCCCAGACCAGATGCATCATCCCTGTCACCTCCTAAGACTGACAGCGTTATCCCAGACCAAAACTTTTAACTCTTTAGCATCCTAGCCTATTAAAAGTACCATCCAGAACCAGCCACTTCAGCCCTCATAGCTTCCTTGGCTGGGATAGCACACCAGATGGGTACTCACACTTCAGCAGGCACTCATACCCAGCTTTCACTTCCTTGTTCTTCTTTCCTTTCTCATTTTATTATTGTTTCTTTTTTTTTGTATTTATTTTCTTTTGTCTTACTTTTGTTCCTTTTCATTGTTTTTTTCTTTTTATTTTACTTCTTTTATTTTTCCTTTTTTGTGCATGTGTCCCATTTGGTGGAACATAGCAACTGCATCCACATTAATCAGCAATGCTCACACCTTCTGTAGTCCCACCATCTGGGCAAATGCTCATATATGCCCCTACAACACCTGTTCAAGGGACTCTAGCATGTCCTCAACTGCTGTATACAAACAGTGAATAAGAACTGTGCAGATACTTCCATCTTCTACCATACCTACCAGAAAGCAGGCCATGATTGTCTAAGTGCTTCCAAACTAGCAAGCAGAGTAGTACACCAGCTCCACTTGCACAGATGTATCAAAATAAATCAATCAAACAAAAAGAACTGTGCAAAAAATATAGCAACATGTGACCATCAATTAAATATAAATATCACATTACTATAATCTTTGGATACAGTAGACAATGTCAATGACATAAGAAACAAGGCAGGTGGCTCAAAAAAATGACCAAAATACAAAGCCAGAAAACCTTTCATGAGAAGAAATGTTTGGAACTACTTGATAAGGAATTCAAAAGAATTATGTTTTGATTTTTTCAACAGAATGATATGGAGATCAAAGAAAATACAGACAAAATCATGGATAATAGACCAAACTCTAGAAGAATTTAAGAAAACAATATAAGAACAAACTGGTAAAGCAAATGGAAAATTATAAACTGTGCAGAAATTAAAAAAAAATAAAATCCAGAAGATTAGTACTAAGATTTCAAAAACATAATTCATGAAAAGGGCATAAGAATTTATTTGAATCAATGTGAGACCAAATTAGAGAAACTGAAGACAAATCTCTCAGTACTAATCTGTTAAAGGAACAACAAGAAAAAGAATAAAAATGGCAAAAATCTAAAAATTATTTGAGAAAACAGAATAGCTTACATGTGATCAAAATGCTGGAATAGGAAGATACAAAAAAAAAAAGACAAAACAAAAAAAGGCACATTGGAAATTTTTGAAGATATGTTTGGAAGAAAACTTCCCTAATACCGTGAAAGATGAGACTATATGCATTCAAGAAACCCAGTGAACCCCAAACAGGATACACCCCCAAAAGAAAATCAGTAAGCTATACCTGATCAAATTTTACAAAGGAAGAATCTCAAAAGCTTTTCATGAAAAATGAAAAGATACCAATAAGGAGAACCAAAAAGACTAAGTTCTGATTTCTCAGCAGAAGCTGAGAAAGGCAAGATGGCAATGGGATGACATATGCAAAATCCTGGGGTGGAGGGGGAATTGTCTACCAAGAATCATCTACCTACTAAAATTATTCCTTAAATATTGCTGAAATTAGAACATTTCCAGATAAAGAGAAATTAAGGGAATTTGTAAAAACCAGGACAACCTTAAAAGAAATACTAAAAAGAGTTCTGTAGATAGAGAGAACAACAATGGCAGACAACAACCTGATATTAACACACATGTTAACATCATACAGAAACCAACCCAGAAATGTTGTGTTATTTTTGTGTGCCACCAAGTTGGTTCTGTATGGGTTTGCTAGGTTGTAAATCTTTAAAGAAGCAGCAAGCCTCATCTTTCTCCGACAGAACAGCTGGTATATTCAAACAGCTGACCTTGCAGTTAGCAGCCCATTGTGTAACCCATTACAGTACAGTGTTCCATACCCAGATGTAGAAGTAGCCAAAATAAAATAAACCTACAAGACTGAAAATAGGGAACCAGAGATTTCACTTTGTAAACAAAGACAACTACAAATTAGAAAGAGGTGAAGTTACAAAATTTCCAAATGAAGAGGAAGTCAAGTTGATATTAAAACAGAACAGACAGTTTAAACTTGGGAAGAAATTAATACATTGCAAAGAATATTAATAAGCCTCACAAAAATAAAAAGTAGATTAAAAAAAGTTGTAGTAAAACAGTACAACAATAGCAACAAAGGAAATAATGACAAAATCTATAAACAAAATGAACTCAACACAGAAAAATATAAGGAACAAAGAAATCAATAGAAAAAGCCAAGGGAAAAAATGACAGCAATAAATTCATACCTACTAATAATTACACTGAATTTAAATGGATTAAATGCAGCAATCAAGACACAAAGAATAACAGAATGGCTAAAAAAACATGAGTCATCAATATGCTGTTTGCAAGAAGCAATCCTTAGACATTAGGACAAAAATAAGCTACTAATCAAGGGATGGAAAAATATGTATCAAGCAAATGACAATCAAAAGAATTATTGTCACTGTTGTTCTTGTTAAGTGCCTTCGAACTGGGTCAGACTCATAGCAACCCTATATAGGGTTTTCTAGGAGTGACTGGTGGGTTTGAACCAAAGACTTTGAGGTTAGCAATCCAGTGCTTAACTGACAGTGCCATTTGTTGTTAAGTGTCGTAGAGTCAATTCTGAATCACAACACTCCTGTGTAGCATTTCCAAGGGGCAGCTGATGGGTTTGAATTGCCAACTTTGTAGTTAGCAGTCCAGTACTTATCCTACAGCACCACACCAGGACTTCTACAGTGCCATAGGGATGGCAATATTCATTTTTTATAAAAATAGATTTTAAGGCAAAACCCAGCAAAAGAGATATGGAAGAACTCTATATAATGATTGCAGGGCTAATTCAACAAGAAGACATAACGAGAGTACAGGCCTGCATAGTCACTGAAAGAGCCCCAAATACATGAATCAAATTAACAGAACTGAAAAGAGGAAAGGACAACTCCAGAATAAGATTAGGCAACTTGAACACACCATTGTCTTATGAATAACAGAATTAGAAAGACACTCATAAGTACAGTGAAATGCTTAACAACACAACCAACTTGACCTCATGATACATAAAGAACACTCCACCCAATAGCAGCACAATATACATTATATTTTGATGTCCATGGAACATTGTCCAGAATAGCATTTATGTAAGGCCACTAAGCAAGCCTGTGACACATTAGGATAAGCACTGGACTGCAAATTGCAAGGTGGTGGCTCAAACCCACCATCTGCTCCTTGGAAACCCTATACAGGGTCACTGTGAGTCAGAACCGACTTAACAACAACAAATAATACAAAACATCTTCCCTAATCACAATGCTA
>NW_006408618.1:9008911-9023682 GCF_000296735.1 Chrysochloris asiatica
AAATGTATAAGAACAGAATACAGTGAAGGACTGTCTTTGAGACCACAGCTTTTGGTATGGATTGCATCTCAATGTAAAGAAAAACAAAAATCCTCATTACTGTACCAATAAACAACATTCTTATCAACAGAGAAAAGACTGAAGTTGTCAAGGACTTCATTCCTCTTGGATCAACTATCAACACTCACAGAAGCAGCAGTCAACAAATCAAACAACATATTGCATTAGGCAAATCTGCTGCACAAGACTATTTAAAGCATTGAAGAGCAAAGACGTCAGCTTGAGGACTAAGGTGCGCCTGACCCAAGCCATGGTATTTTCAATAAGCTAATATGCATGCGAAAACTGGACAGTGAATAAGGAAGACCATAAAAAATTGATGCATTTGAATTATGGTGTTGGAGGAGAATATCGAAAGTGCCACAGACTACCAAAAGAACCAACAGATCTGTGTTGGAAGAAGTACAGTCAGAGTGCTCCTTGGAAGCCAGCATGACCAAACTTCGTATCTCATACTTCAGACATATTGTCAAGAGGGACTAGTCACTGGAGAAGGATACGATGTTTGGTAAAATCAGAGAAAAAGAGCAAGAGCCCCACCGAGATGGATTGGCAAAGTGGCAGCATCAATGGGCTCAAGCGTGGGAACAATTGTGAGGTCAGCCCAGGATCCAGCGGTGTTTTGTTCTGTTGTATATAAGGTCACTATGGGTCGGTACCAACTTGATGGCACCTAACAACAACAATGAAGGACTGTGCTTAACAAATTTGATAACCTAGAGAAATGAACACATTTCTAAAAACATATCACCTACATAAACTAACAGACTGATATAGAAAATTTGAACAGACCCATAACAAAAGAAAAAAACTGAACAGATCATTAAAAAAAAAAAATCCAACAAAAAGATAGTCCTGATCCAAATTATTTGTTGAAGAATTCTACAACATTCAGAGATCTGACACCAGTTCTACTTAAACTATTCCAGAACAAACAAAATTTGCACCAATGCTCAAAGGAAGGTAAAAGTTTCTTCTAAAAAATCATTACTAGTGACAAGATATGGGTTCATCACTATGAACTTGAGAGTAAACGGTAGAACATGGAATGGAAACGTTCTCAATCACTGACCGAGCAAAAGTACAAAAGTCAACCATCAATGGGAAAATTGATGTTTATATTTTTCTGGAATACTATTAGGAAAAAGGTTCAACAACCAACAGTACTCGTTACAGTGAGATGCTCACTGAAGGACTCAAGCCTAAATTTCAAATTAAATGCAGAGGACTACTATCCAAGGGCCTTGTGATCTTGCATGACAATGCACATCCTCACACCTCTGCCCACACTGTTGATACTCTACAAAAACTTCATTTTCAGTTGTGAAAACATCCTCCCTCTTCTCCTGATTTTGCTCCATTACTTTCACCTGTTTGGTGCCCTGAAAGCAACATTTTGAGGCTGAAGATTTACCTGATGAAGTGAAGACAGTAGTGCATTTGTGGCTCATGGATCAGCCCACAACATTTTTTTAAATAAGGGAATACGAAAGTTTGTTGACAGTTGGACAATGTGTATTGAAAAGAAAGAAGATTATGTAAAAAACTGATGTATCTGTCTTTTCTAAAAGTTGAATAAAATAAATTCTACAGCCAGAGTGTGGATAATTTTTGACTTACCCTCATAAAAGCAGACAAATAGCAGAAAGCAAACTAAATGTCTAGGACTTCCTAAAAATTAGACACTGCTGCATATAAAAAATATTTCAACAAAAGAGTAAAAGGAGAAGCTGTTGTTGTTGTTGTTAGACTATGGGAAAACTTGGCAATCATATATCAGATAAGGATGTAGTATATAAAATTTAAAGAAAACTTCAGCACCACAACAAACAATTAAATAATACAATTTAAAATTGGGCAGAGGACATGAACAAACATTTTATCAAAAAAGATATTCAGGAGGCCAACAAAAACATGAAGAACTGTTCACTATCATTACTCATTGTTGTTTTTATTAAATGCCATAGAGTCAGTTCCAACACATAGTGTCTTTATATAGGGTTTCCTAGGAGTGGCTGGTGGGTTTGGACCACTGACCTTGAGATTAGTAGTCCAGTGCTTATCCTACAGTGCCATACCACTTTGTTGTTTTTAAGTGCTGCTGAGTTGGTTCAAAGACAAAGGAAGACCCTGGGGAGGAGTGCAAGAGTTAAAACAACAAAGACAAATTAGATATAAGATCCTGTATTAGCAATAATAACAATGATGTACCAGTGGGTATGTAGATAACCACTCAAGTTGAACAGGTGTGGGAAGGTGAATGGGATCACACCTAATAAACATGCTTTGACAAAGCATGTTTCTACATACATATTTATAGATGCTGAGAATATATTCATGAATATGAATATGCTTCAAATGTTCATGAAAACATTACATGAACTTTTTGAAGCCCCCTCATATACTAGTACATACAGAGGACATAATTACACAAACTTGGTGTTGGTGGTGTGCTGTAGAGTTAGTTTTAACTCATAGCGATCCTACACAGGCTTTCCAAGGCTGTAAATCTTTACTAGAGCAGAAAGCCTGTCTTTATACCAGAGTTGGTAGTTTCAAACTGCTGACCTTGAGGGTAGCAGCCTGACTCACAACCATTACTCTACCAGAGCTCCTTGCACAAACTTCTTAGAAAATGTTCTGTATCTTTACATTGGTGAGTAGCCACTGAGGTCTTCAAAGCTTTTGCACAGCCATTTAATATGTAATTATCAGTCTCTCCCTGTCTGGAGCAAAGAAGAGTGAAGAATATCAAAGTCACGTGAAAAAATTAATCCAAAGGACTAATGAACCACAGAAACCTCAGGCTGTATGACTGAGACCAGACATAGATGGTACCCAGGGACCACTACGAACTCCTCTGAAACAGACCACATTAGAAGATTTTGTATACAGTGGGAGGAAAATGTGGAGCAATTTCAAAACCATTTTAAAAAATGACCAGGCTTACTGGTCAGACAGTGACTATGGGAACCTAAATCACAATATATATATATCCGTACTGATATTGTATTGCCCTGAAAATCCCATCAGGTTATATAGAACTGTAGTATTTTTCTATTTTCTATCACTCTTCTATTTTTATTTCGACCTCTTAATTGCTGTTGTTAGTTTCCACGGAGTTGGTTCTGAATGATAGTGACCCTTTGTACAAATGAATGAAATACTGCCTGGTCCTTTGCCATCTTCACATTTATTCCTGTGCTTGGTCCCATTGTTGTAGCCACTGTGTTACTCCATCTTGATGAGCATCCTCCTCTATTTTATTGACCTGCTTCTTTACCAGCATGATATGCTTCTCCTGGGACTGATCCCTTCTGATAGCATGTTCTAAGTATGTGAGATGAAGTCTTGCCATTTATAAGAAATGTTCTGGTTGTACTTCTTCCAAGGAGCATTTTGGCTGTACTTTTTCCAACACAGGTTTGTTTGTTCTTCTGAAAGTATATTTATTTGTTGTTCTGAAAGCATATTCAATATTTTTTGCAAGCACCAAAATTAAAAGGCATCACTTCTTCAGTCTTCCTTATTTGTTGTCCTGCTTTGCATCCATGTGAAATAACCGGATTGGGTGCACTTTAGTTTTCAAAGTTACACCTTTGCTTTTTAATGCTTTAAAGAGATTTCTTGCAGCAGATTTGCCCAATACAGTATGTTTTTTGATTTTTGACTACTTCTTTCCTGGGTATTGATTATGGATCCAGATATAATGAAATCCTTAATGATTCAATATTTTCTTGGCTTGTCACAGTGTTGCTTATTGGTCCAGATGTGAGGATTTTTGCTTTCTTTATGCTGAGGGATAGTTCATACTTAATTGCTACTGCAAAACTATTTCTAATGCAGGAACACAAGTCATGTGACTTAGTCTGTATAATTCATCAAAGGCCTACCCCCATTCCACAAGAGAGTAGTTCTATTTTGTTTTGCTTTAAGTCCTGCATGATTGTAGATGAGAAATATTTCTGGGCCTAGAAGATCTTCTGTCATTACTTGAATGCCTAATCATCTGTGCACTATCCTGCTTTACATGTTAAATGTTCTCAGCCAAAGACAGGAGTTAAAATCTATTTTATATGATAAAAAACTTTAGTACTATTTGCATTTTATTGACTTATAATCAGGGCTTTTCTCTTTCGCTATTCAATTCCTACCATGCATGTGTTGTACTTAGGCCTAATAACTTCTACCTCTGATGGCAGAACAGACAGGAATGTAGCATCTAAAAGAGTGAGATTCATTCCATTTATTTTTTCTCTGACCTCACACCACAGTGATTTCCAACTTTCAATCAGTGAACCAAGTGAGGATGGAAAGACTTATTTTCACCTACATTGGACATGTTATCAGGAAGGTCCAGTCCCTGGAAAAGGACGTCATGCTTGGTAAAGGGTCAGCAAAAAAGAGGAAGACTTTCAATGAACTAGAGTGACACAGTAGCCACCACAATGGGCTTAACTATAATAAGGATTGAGAGGATTGAACAGAACCAGGCAGTATTTCATTCTGTTATACCTAAGGTTGCAGTGAGTCAGTACTGACTCAACGACACCTAATAAAACAAACATTCTTTTATTCAAGGAGCCCTCATGGCAAAGTGGCTATATGCTTGACTGCTAACAGAAAGGCTGGCAATTCAAATTTGCCAGCTTCTCTGCAGAGAAAGATGTAGCAGTCTGCTTCTGTAAAGATTATACCCTTGGATGCCCACGAGAAAGTCCCACTCTGTCCTACAGTGTCGTTATGAGTTGGAATTGACACCGTGACAACTGGTTTAACACAATTCTTTTACTCACTAAATTTAGTTTTCTGTAAGTGTTTAATAAATAAGATATTAAGACGTTCCCACCAGAAGTTGCTTTTACCCTATAATCTGCTTGGATTTAAAAATCAGGCAATCACACTCTGTCAACTAGAATTATAGCTCTTTCGAATATCACATTCATCACTGTGTGTCTATAAATTCTGTGTGTCACAGTACAGCATCAATCCCACATCACTCTCATGCTCTACATCTCTGAAGTGATCACACGATCATTGAAGAGAACACAGGTGTGAGATCTTAAAACTGTAAAGTATGTGTGTGGATATTTATAACGACATGAATTTTAGCAACAACTCTTAAGATAAAATAAGAATAAGTATTAATAAATAAAAAATAGAAAAATAGGAAGAGACTTGAGAGAATCTATTAAGAGTTTATGAACAGGAAGGTGAATGAAAAGAAATAATCCCTAATCGAAGATCCACCAACTCTCCCATAGGTCCAGCACAACCAGCTAAAGCAGGAAGGTCTCAAATAAAAGAAAAGCATGTTACTAATGGACTTTCAAAGGAGCTAAAAATACTGGGGGTTACTGACTTCTGGCAATGGAAAGTGATGTTTAAATCAAATGTTCTTCCTCTATTCAGGGAGGGAGAGATGAGTGGACTGTATGTTTTTTATTTCTTGAACAGCATGAGAAAAATATCATGTCATTCACTAAAATTTTACCTATCCATATAGTACATTGAAAAATGTTTATTTAAAGAAGAGAGGAATCTTATGAATCCAAAATGGAAACTCCTAGGAAAATTTTAGCAAATCTAATGATATTCTTATATGTTCCTCATTGTACGACTCAAGGTCAGAGAAAAACTTTTAAAATAGGACATAAAAAATTTTAATAGCTCATTGACATATTAATCACCATCTACTGTGACAAGTCATGGTGTCTGACAAAGAAATGAGGTCCTTTCTCAACCTCCTATACAGTATTATTTCAGAATAGTTGATATTCTTTTGTTGTTGTTGAGAATATATACAATAGAACATACACCAATTCAACACATGTGTACAATTTAGTGACACTGAGTACACTCTTTGAGTTATGCAACCATTTTCATCCTTACCCTCTGAGTTGCTCCTCCCTCATTAACATAAACTGCAATCACCACCACCATGCCACCAAAGGGGCCCATTCAATCCCTGGAGGTGCTATTGTCATTTTGATCCCATATAGATAGTTACTAAAAGAGCATAATGCTCAAGGCAGATATATTTTACCAATTAAGTGAAGCTATTGTTTGGATTTAAGAAAACTAAAGGGGATGTTTTGGTTTAAGGTTGAAAGATGATCTCAAGGCAATAGTTTCAGGAGTTCATCCACCCTCCATGACTCCAGAAATCCTAAATTCCCTAAGAATTTGAAATTCCATTTTGCATTTTCCCCCTTTGATCAAGAATCTTACATAGACTCTTTGAATAAAATTTTTAATAATGGTAGCTGAGCACCATCCAGTTCTTCTGGTCTCCTGGCAAAGAAGACAGTTGTTCAGGGATGCAATTAACCACACAGCCCATAACCATCTCCTTATTCCTGACTCTCCTCCCTGTGCTGTTCCAGGTGAATACAGACCAATTGTTGTGTCTTGGATAGTCATACCTACAAGCTTTTATTTTTATTTCATATTCTTGATCTTGGCTACTAAACAGAAAACATAATATGCTAGATAAATAAGTGGTTAAAAGGGGAGTTTCATTACCATCATAGAATTCATAAATTTCCTTAGTCATCAAGTCTAGAACACAGCTCCCACATATCAAGATCTTCAAGAGATCTTGAACATTGTCTGTCTTCATGTTTACTTTATCTGACAGTTTTCCTCTTCTTTTCCATTTCTATTATCCATGCTGTATGGGCCAAATAATGGTGCTACTGATCCAGCATCAAAATCACAAGCAACACTGAGCGGAAGTTCTCAGTAAACATGCTGACAATTGTCTCTCTGCTTTCAAATTTTTCCAACTACCTGTCACATACCTAAATTAATTCATAGTCCATAATTAAAAATCTGTTTATGTAACTCCCTTATTCAAAATTCTCATAGCCTTTTAGCATCCTCAAAATAAAGTCAAACTTCTTACCATGTCACAGAAAGACACTTAAGATTGGCCTCTTGCCTACCTTTTTTCAGCCTTGGCTGTTGATCCCTTCCTAGAGTCAACTGTGTCTCTCTGGTAAATTCTGGTAAATTTGCTGTCCCCTGCACACACCATGCTATAATAATGCTGTCATTTACATCCATATTTTCCTTATGTGTTCCCTTTTACCTAGAGTAACAATCCAAACCAGGTTGATTTCTAGTCATTCTCTAAAACACTGCTCATGCATCTCTTCTGTGATGAACTTCATAAAGCTCCCTTTTCAATAAAATGCCACTTGCTACTACTTTATCTTCCCTTTTTCTTTGGCCCATACCATGAAGGCTATATTTATGAAGGATTATGTTTTTCTTCTGTACTTTCAGAGACTTTCCATATAATTCTCTCATAGCACTCCCATACTATATGTGCATGTTTTATTTTCACATCTCTTTCTTCACTAGGCCTCTTTGAGGCAAGACCTATATTATTAGTTCATACTTGTAATAACAGCACCTAACAAACAGTGTGCTCATCCATACAAATTGTTCAGTAAATGTACATTAAAAGAAAGTAAAATGGCTAATTAACTGATGGGACAAACAAGAGAACAAACGACTAAAAGAAGGAATGAACAAATGAATGAATGGATCAATCAACAGATGAATGATTAGACTAATAGTTATGCCCTATGTATCTAATGTATAAAATGGCTCCTGGCTACATAATGATCAGCATAACTAGTGATTCAGTCTGTGGCTCTTTTATCAGTAGGGGGAACTATCTCCATAGGGGGAGTCACCTCATTGACTTTGCACTCATTTGTGACCATGATCTAATCAGAACTACTCATGCAGACAAAAGGAAAGTGAGAGGTGTTAAGCAATATTGCAATATTGAAGGATCCTATAATAGAATATTAAATGGTGCAGGAATCATCAAAACAAAAAAAAAAGGAAGAAATACACAGAGTCACTGTTCTCCCAAAGTTGGTTGACATTCAACCATTTCAGGGGGTAGCATATGATTAAGAACCAACAGTATTAAAGGAAGAAGTCTAAGCTGCACTGAAGACATTTGCAAAAAACAAGGCACTAGAAATTGACAGGATACTGGTTGAAATATTTTAACAAACAAACTGACATTGCACTGGAAGCACTCACAACTCTATGTCAAGAAATTTTGAAGACAGCTCCCTAACTAAACAATTGAAAGAGATATATATTTGTGACTATTCCAAAAAAAGTAACCCAACAGTATGTAAAAATTATATCATTTATATTGTTAATATCACACACAAGTGAAATTTTTCTGGAGATAATTCAAAAAATGATTGCAGCAGAACACTGATAAGGAGCTGTCTGAAATTCAAGTTGGATTCAGAAAAGAACATGGAATGAAGGGTATACTTGCTAACATCAGATGGATCTTGGTTAAAAGCAGAGAATACCAAAAATATATTTACTTGTGTTTATTGATTATGCAAAGGCATTTGACTGTGTGGATCATAACAGACTATAGATAACATTGCACCAAATGAGAATTCCGGAGCACTTAATTGTGCTTATGTGAACCTGTACATAGAACAAGAAGTAGTCATTCGCATTGATCCAGGAGATACTGTGTGGTTTATAATCAGAAAATGTGTGTGCCAGGGTTGCATCCTTTCACCACGTATATTCAATCTAAGAATGATAAATAAATCTGAGAAGCTGGACTTTGTGAAGAAAAGCATCAAAATTGGAAGCAATCTCATTAACAACCTGCAATATGCAGATGATACAGTCTCATCTGCTCAAAGCAAAGAGGACTTAAAATAGTTGCTGATAAAGATCCAAGAATACAGCCTTCAGTATGGATTATAACTCAATGTAAAGAAAACAAAAATCCTCACAACTTAACCAATAAACACCATCATGATAAATGGAGAAAAGATTGAAGTTGTCAATGATTTCATCTTACATGGATTTACAATCATTTCTCATGGGAGCAGCAGCCAATAAATCAAATGACGTATTGCATTAGACAAATCTGCTGTAAAATATCTCTTTAATGTGTTAAAAAATAAAGACTAAATAAAGACTTTGAGGACTAAGGTGCACCTGACCCAAGTCATGGAACCAAACATGAGAGCCTTCTCTAGTGACTGGTCCCTCCTGATAATATGGCTGAAGTATGAGAGATGAAGTTTGGCCATCCTGTTTTCAAAGGAGCACACTGGCTGTACTTCTTCCAACACAGATCTGTTGGTTCTTTAGGAACAAACATGTATGTAAAACTTGGACAATGAATAAAGAAGACCAGAAAAGCACTGATGCATTTGAATTACAGTGTTGAGGAAGAACACAGAAAGTACCACGGGCTGTTAGAAGAACAAACTGGCTGTCTTGGAAGAAGTACACATAGAATGCTCCTTAGAAGTGAAGAGGATGAGATGTCATCTCTCATACTTTGGTCATGTTGTCAGGAGGGACAGGTTCCTGGAGAAGGACATCTTGCTTAGAAAATTAGAGGGTCAGCAAAAAAAGAGGAAGACCCCTAACAAGATGCATTGACACAGTGGGCAGCTTGATAGGTTCAAACAATGGGCTCAAGCATAACAACAATTGAAAGGAATACACAGCATCAGGCAATATTTTGTTCTATTGTGTATAGGGTTGCTATGAGTCAGAATTGACTCAACACCACCTAACAACAACAATATAAAATTATGACATATCTTACAATCAGTGTCAACTTAGAGTCCATTAAAAATCCAGTGCTTGCCTTTGCAAAATGATGCGTGACTGTGTGATATTAGGATAGAGCCTCATAACCATGAGAAGACCTGACACTGAGTAGGACAGAACAGAAAAAAAAAGTCCTAAGTTTTTAATTGAGGTCTTCTCCCCATGTGACAGATTAAGAAACAGAGAACCAGTGTGACTTGTCCAGGGTTACACAATTGATAAAAACTTGAACTGAGACTTTAAGCCATGTCTTTAGTTTTCTTACCCATAAAACAACAACATGGAATTCAATACCCTTCAACATCTACCTATTCACAGCTCTATCTGCTAATTTCTTCCAGTTTGTCTTTTCTGTACTCTAGTTGAATGTTTAACATGACAATGCTTTAAAGACTTAGTTACTAGTTTTAAATAATACTGGAGTTATAGGCAAGAACTCTTTGTTGTTGTTAGGTGCCATTGAGTTGCTACTGACTCATAGCAAAAACAACAAAATGAAACACTGCCTGGTCCTGGGTCAACTTCACAATCATTGCTATGTTTGAACCCATCACTGACGCCACTGTGCCAGCATCTCGTTGGGGTCTTCCTCTTTTTCTCCAACCCTCCACTTTACCAAACATGGTATCCTTCTCCAGTGACTGGCCCCTCCTGATAATATGCCTGGAGTATGAGAGACAAAGTTTGGTCATCCTGTTTTCAAAGGAGCACTCTGGCGGTACTTCTTCCAACATGGATCTGTTTGTTCTTTTGGAAGCCCATGGCACTTTCAATATTCTCCTCCAACATCATAAATTAAATGCATCAGTGCTTCTATGGTCTTCCTTATTCACTGTCCAACTTTCACATGCATACGAGGTTATTGAAAATACCATGGCTTGGATCAGACACAGCTTAGTTCTCAAACTGACATCTTTGCTTTTCGACACTTTAAAGAAGTCTTGTGCAGCAGATTTACCTAATGCAATACGTCATTTGATTTCTAGACTGCTGCAAGTGTTGATATTTTATTCAACAAAAATGAAGTCTTTGACAACTTCTCTCTTTTCTGCATTGATATGGATGTTATTTACTGGTCCAGTGGGGAGGATTTTTGTTTTCTTTACATTGAGATGCAATCCATACCGAAGGTTGTGCTCTTTGATCTTCATCAGTAAGTATGTTAAGCCCTCTTCACTTTCAGCAAGCAAGGTTGTATCATCTGCATATTGCAGATTATTAATGAGTCTTCCTCCAATGTTGATGCCACGTTTTTCTTCATATAATCCAGTTTCTTAGCTTATTCATTCAGCAAAGAGGCAGTTGTTTGGACAGAACAAAGGAACACTGAATGGTTTAAAATTAGGAAAGGTGTGCACCAGGGTTGTATTATTTCACCATACTTATTCACTCTGTATGCTGTACAGTTTCCTCATGAACACAATTAAGTGTTCTGGAATACTCCATATTTGCTACTGTGAGAATGTTGTTGCCATTAGAAATTGGTTTTATCTCATATTTACATGTTACTTTTAGTTTTATATTTAGTGACTATTATAAATAAATGTAGATGTATTTTCAATATTTTGAAATAACTAATGGAGTCTTGGAGTCCTGGTGTGCACTGTGGATTAATATGCTGGGCTGAAAAGTCAGTTTGATTTTCAAGGTTGGAGGTTCAAGCTCACTAGCCACTCCTTGGTAACCCTATGTAGGGTCGGAACTGGTTTGACAGTACTTAACAACAATGGAACCCTGATGTGGTGCTGTAGGATGAGTACTGGACTTCGAAGTCAGTTTGAACTGCCAGATCACCAGTTCAAACCCACCAGCCACTCCTAGAAAACTTTCTACAGGGTCGCTATGAGTTGTGACCAATTCAACAGTACTTAACACAAATAACAAGTTGAATATCTCTTGAGATTTCCTAAAAACAGCCTATTTTCTCATATTTTTCTAATTCTATCATTTTAGAAAAGTTAACAAAAAAAAAGTGACTAATTCCAGGCCACTGAAGATTTATTATGGGGCAAGTGCAGAGATCCAGTACTTTGTCTCCAGCCTTTGAAGAGTCCGTTAATGGAAAGCAGCACCATCTTTCCTTCAAAACATCTTGCTGCTACTCTAAAAACAAAACAGTGGGCTGCACGCAGATTTGATAGTCATCACAACAGGTTAGTACGGGCACACCAGCGTGAGTCAGCTGAACACTATCCCTCAACCCTGTTTGTATGGATCCAGTCAATCCCCAAAGCACCATGGTTATCAGCTTGCAATGACCATATCAATAAAAAAAACAAAAGTAAAGAGAGAATAGTGTAGTTATAGAACTTCCAAATGAAGAGGAAATCAAATTGATTTCAAGAAAATAAAAATAAAAATAAGCCTAACTGTAACCCTAAAACAGTATCAAGTTCTACTCCCAGCCCTAGCCTAATCCCTACTCCTACCCCAACTCCAAACACTCACCCTAGGCCTAACCATAGCCCTAACACTATCAAAACCCTAGGCCTAACCTACACTAAGCCAAAGTCATGACCCTAACTTTCACTCCTTAAAAACAAAACACACAATGGTTAGACTCAAAGTCATCCAGTGACTCTTCACCAACTAGCTCCAAGATATTTTGTATTGATTGGCTATGGTTCAAACTTTGCAAGTATTTCAGCTCATGTAAATTTAAAAAATTTTGGTAGAAGTTTGAATATTAGAAACCAACATCTCTATAATTATTCAAGTATTTCCTAACAAAGTCCCAGATTGCTTTGAAATAGGAAAAATAATTTATTTCTAATATTTGCCCCTAATATTGCAAAAATAGGCAGAAGATTAGTCTTGGGCAACTAAATTATCCAAGACAAACCTACAGATGTAGTAACTTAATGACTCAATAGATTACTGCCCCAAAGAATTTAAAACAACCCTAAGATATGAAACCAAACACTACACAAAAATAAAGCAGCTATTTTCTACATGATGCCTCCAGCATTTGTGAATCTACAACAGACTATGAATAACTTGGGTGTCATTTCCTATCTTGGCACACCATTCACCAGAGTAGGCTGCATGGCTTCAGGCCCTCAAGTCAAAGGAGCACCCTGCAACAGCTAACTAATAAGACACTATCCCCAATACAGAATATCAGTATGGCACTGTAGGATAAATACTGGACTGCAAGCCATAAGGTAGCTGGTTCAAACCTACCAGTGGTCCTCAGAAACTCTATACAGGGTCAATATGAGTTGGAACCAACTCGATGGCACTTTACAACAACAAAAGCTATCCCCAATAAGAAGACATAGCACTCACCCCCAATCAAATTAGCAATCATTGTCTTTTTCCTCATTCTGTTAGCATCATGTTACTGTCTTTTGGTACCTCTCCTCAATGAGAAGTTGTTGTTGTTGTTGTTAAGTGCCATTGAGTCAGTTCCAACCCATAGCGACCCTATATAGGGTTTCTAAGGAGCAGCTGATGAACTTGAACCACCAACCTTGCAGTTCAAATGGCTTTTAAGTCTGGCATTAACCCACAGCGCCACACCAGGACTCCAATGGGAAGAGGGGACTTTATATGTTAAGGTATCTCCTTCCAATAAATGGCTCAGGATGGAAATTAAGCTATTAACAATCAAATCACATGTCCTTGACTTAGAGAACCTAGACCACTCATTTCAATTCCATTTGTTTCTTTTCCAGCATTATCACTTTTTTTAAAATTGGGATCCTGAAGTCAGGATGCGGCAGATGTACTCCCTTATATCTTATATTTCTTCCAATTTTCCAATTTAATAGAATAAGTAAATATCAGCGCATGTGTGCAAAAGGTATTGCAAGCCACCTGCTAGAAGTTTCCTGAAATCTGGTCTTTATAGGAGATAAATTGTAAGTATTTAGTTCATTATGTTCTAAGCATAACCTAGGGGGAAAGACTGAGACTATGATAGTGATTGTAAGCGCACGTAGGGTCCTTTGCTATGTGGGAGCTGCCAAGTGAAGAAATATATTAGTCTAGCCTTTCTACTAGCCTCCTCATGAAGTAATCACTTAAATAGGTTCTCATAGTTCAGGGGAATTGGAGTACTAGCAGTAATAAGAGAAATATCTTGAATTTTCTTCCAAGGAACTCAGAGGGTTTCACAGACATTATTGCATTTACTAGTCTTCCCAGGTCCCCAAGCTTACACACACACACACACACACACGCCGCCCCCCAAAAAAAGTCAACCTCAGAGGAAGGAAATCTTCCCTTGCAAAAAAGAAAATAGAAAGTAAGGAAATTGAGGCTTGTCTTGAGTAATTCTTACAATTTTTGGAGCCCAGGATTCTGTAATCTTTGTCCATCAGTGCATATTTCAACATTTTAGAGTTTTCCTTTGAGGAACATGAAAGGCAGATTGCAGCATTTCCCCCCAAACTCTGTCTTTGAAAGGAAAACATTTGGAGGTCAGCTTAAATGCCATCCTCTTCTTTTCCCACAACTGCGCCCCACAGTTCTGCACACATAAACCCTTGGGTAATTCTGAGCTATTTTGGGCCTCAACCTCATCTGCCTTTCACATTAGGCTTGGCGTTAATTATGACGCTTCAGTGAAAACGAGCCTTCTGACAGTCCCAGACTTAGAGAATGGAAAGAGGAATAAAGGCAGTTCCAATTATAGGCCGTTAGCCCTAATTAAATGCCCACCTCCTGTGTTCAGTATTCTAGACACAATCACCCCACTACCGAGGGAAGAACTCACTTCCCCCGGTGGCACAACAACCAATAGTACTAAACCAGTTACACGTTGTCCCCATGGAACGTGGTCTCTCAGGCAAGGAAGGAATGTATATGGAACAACCAGGAAGAACAAATAATTCTGCATTTCTCCTTTTAAAATGTCTTTTGACATTCTTGTGTCACTTCTTTTTTTAGGGGACATAGAGCACATCTTTTTAGGGAAATCAAAAATCCCCTTGTTTCTTTGGTATTTGATCTGCAACCAACCAAATACCTTGTATAGGATTTCCAAGAAACAGCTGGTGGCTAACAGTCTAGTACTTGTTTTACAGTGCTACACCAGGATTCCATGTTATCTATAGGTTGTTGTTGTTGTTGTT
>NW_006408618.1:9024602-9029890 GCF_000296735.1 Chrysochloris asiatica
AAACTGATGTGGTATTGCAGGTACTCACTCATCTATGCCAAGAAATTTGGAAAATAGATACCTGGGCATCTGATTGGAAGAGATCCATATTTTGTGCCCATTCCAAAATGAGGTGACCCAATGGAATGCACAAATCATTGGGCAATATCATTAATATCTCATGAAAGTATAACTGAAAAATAGCAGCAAGAGTACATTGACAGAGAACAGCCAGAGGTTCAAGACAGATTCAGATGAGGACCTGGGATGATGGATATTATTGTTGACATCACATGAATGTCAGCTGAAAGCAGAGAACACCAGAAAAATGTTTACCTGTGCTTTTTTGACTATGCAAAGGCTTTTGATTGTATGGATCATGACAAGTTATGGACAACATTGTGGAGAATGAGTATTATATTTACTTGTGCTCACGAGGAACCTGTATATAGACAAAGAGACAATTGTTCTAACAGAACAAGAGAACTCTGAATGATTTAAAATTAGGAAAGGTGTGTGACACGGTTGTATTCTCTCACCATACTTATTCAATCTATATGATGAGCAAATAATTTGAGAAGTTGGAATATATGAAGAAGAATGTGGCATCAGAATTGGAGAAAGACTCATTAATAACCATGATTTATGCAGATGATATAACTTTGATTTTTGAAACAGAAGAAAACTTAAAGTACTTACTGATGTGTTTTTGTGGTTAAGTGCCTTCAAATCAGTTTGGACTCATAGCAACCCTGCACAGGGTTTCTGAGGACTCAGAGAGAGACAGAGTTATGAAGTCCTGGTCTAGTGCTGGAGGATAAGCATTAGTTTCTTATCTGTCCAGTCAGTGGTTCAAACCCACAAACCACTACTTGGAGACCCTATACAGGGTTGCTATGAGTTAGAACCTACTTGATGGCAACAAACAACTATGTATATATATATATAGTTGTGTGTGTATGTGTCATGAAGTTGGTTCTGGCTCATAGTAACCCTATGTAGGGTTTTTGAGGCTGCAAATCTTTACGGGAGCAGAATGCCTCATCTTTCTGTCATGGAACAGCTGGTAGTTTTGAACTGCTGACCTTGAGGTTAGCCCGACTTATAATCACTATGCAACCAGAGCTCCATAGATAGATAGATAGATAGATAGATAGATAGATCGATAGATAGATAGATAGATAGATAGATAGATAGATAGACAGATAGATCGAGATAGAGATATGGGTTCCGACCCATAGCAACCCCATATATGGTTTCCAAGCAGTGGCTGGTGAACTTGAACCACCGACCTCGTGGATCAAATCAACTTTGCAGTCTAGTGCATTAAACCACAATGTCACACCAGGACTCCAGATATAGATTAAGTAATCTGATAGGCTCGGCAAGAAATAGGAAGGACATAAAACCTGGTTCCTCCTTTCAGAAATATGTTGTCTGCACAAACCTAACTAAATCAGAATGTCTTCTGGGCAAGTAATGCTCCCCTGCTGCTTTCTGAAGAATTTCAGCAATTAATTCTGCAGGGAGTAAATTCAAATGAAGAATGAGCCTGCAGTATAGCCCAGACCAGAGCCCTAGTTAAAGCATTAAGCTGCTCAAATTTGCAGCAACTTCTTCCTCTCTGCCTGCTCTTTTTTACCTGTGACTTCTATTCCACCAATTCCATTCAGTACAGTTACACACATGGTCACTGAAATCCTACCACAAAGAAACACTGGGTCATGACTTGAGAAGATACAAAAGGCAGGGAACCATAATCCCGAATCCATCCACTCATTGGAATCTACTGTAATTATATGACTCTATGTCACTCTCTATGTATGGCTCAACTGTAAATTCCTTGGTGACAGAGTTTGTGTCATCTTCATCTCTGGATCTACTGGACCAAAAGCAGAACCTCACACTCACAGGTTCAACAAATGTCTCATGAATTATTATGTAAATGAATAAATAAATTAGAAAAAAAATTGACGATCAACTTTAGAAGCATCCTCACAAGTATTGGTAGCTAAGGACCAGGGCTTCCTAGTGTTGGAAACTTTCTTTAATCATTTTCTTTGAAATTGCCTCCTTCTTTTCATTAGTCCTTTATTTGTAATGTACCTATTAGCATTCATTATAGTTGGAGGTTTCCAGCCTATTCATGTGCTTACTTGATTATTAACTGCCCTATTAGAAAATAGGTCCAAGTGGGTACAGACTTGGCTGTCTGGTTCCCCTCTGAACCTTGGCATGTATCTTAGTGGTTGTTGTTGGTGGTGGTGATGGTGTGCCATTGAGTTGGTTCCAATTCACAGCAACCCTGTATAGGGTTTCTGAGGCTGCTAATCTTTATGGGAACAAAAAGTCTCATCTTTCTCCCATGGAGCCACTGGTAGATTCGAACTGCTGACATGCAGTTAGCAGCCCAGTTTGTAATTAACATAGTATTAGCCCAAAACCAATATTCAGTGAATTAATGAACATATTAATAATAAATGAATAAATGGAGAACCACATATTTAACTGTGTTGTTGTTAAGTGCCTTAAAGCTGGTTCTGACTCGAAGTGACTTTGTATAGGGTTTCCCAGATTGTAAATCCTGGCAGAACAGAAAGTGTCATCTTTTTCCAGCTAAGCAGCTGGTGGACTCGAACCACAAACCTTGTGGCTCTCAGTCCAGTGCTTATTCTACAAAGCCACGGTGCTCCCACATGTCTAATTAATATGTAGGAATATCAGAGCTATGAGAAAAGTTAGCATAGCTTAACATTTAACTGAGTATTACTTATTGAACACCATATACAAATAAATCCTACACATCTTCAGAACACAGAGCACTGCAAAGAACAGTGAATACAAAGATTTTTTAAAAATTCAAAAGATATTGTCTTGATTTTCACAGAATTTACAATTCAGTAGGGACAGAAAGACATGGAGACACACAATTCAATTTAAGAGCTCTTACAACAATGCAAATTAAGACACTGCAAGGCACTGGGAGGTACAAAATGGTCTAAATCTCAAGGGACTTGTTATCTAGTAGGGAGATTGAGTGCATACATAAAAAGATAACTAATAATATCAGATGCTTTTGATACCAGCTCTGTGAATCATAACTTCATGGATTATGGAAGGGAAGGTTATCATAACCCCTTTTAGTGATTCAAAGACTTCCTTCTTCCACCTCCACTATTCACAGGGCAGCCTGGTCTATAACTCGGAAGAAGGTGTCCCTGCAGATAGTTCTGTAATTAAGTATTAAGATGTACGTAATACCAGGAGTAGGGACATCATTCCTCCCACTCACCTATTCAAAGAAAGCTGTTTTTTACCTTTATGTTCTTTAGAGCACTTAACATACCACCAGTTTGCAATAAATTACAATTAGCAATAACAGCATCGTTATTCTGGCTTTTATTATTAGAGGCATTAATTTTTAATGTTTGCTGTACTCAGATATGTGTGGAAGACTTGAAATGTATTTAAAAACCATAACTTCCACCTTCCTAGCTCTAGGGATGGTCTAGTGGGATATAACCAAACAGCACCACATTTAATGCCCTGGGCCATAAGGCAAGCAGAAAGAAGAAGAAAGTGAGGAGGAAAACTTTGAGCTTAGGAAGCTTATGTGTTCCAGAGGCTCTAGAGCACATCAGAAAGTCAGTAGTGTGCTCCATGGTCTATAAGATGTCTCTCTGGCCCAGCTTGGCAGGTAGCCCCTAAGGGAAGACTCCCACCCACACACCCCATAAGTTAAATAGGCCCAGAAAGACTCTTGAGTATGCAATTGAACATTCTCAAAGGGATCTGAGGAAGAAACTTTCTGAAGTAAAGAGGTAGAAAGTGAAAGGAAAGAGGGTGGGTAACTGGACGCCCACCATCTTCCTCCCCACATCTCCAGATTACAGACTTTCTTGGGGTTCAGAAGGTTGAAGATTCCCACCAGTTGCAGTTCAGTCCGACAGTACACCTTCTCTAGGCAGCCTCCTTGGCCAGAATACCATTCAGTCAGTTCTGACACATGGAGACCTCATGTGTATCAGTGTAGAACTTTGTTCTCAATGTTTATTTTTCAGAAATAGATTACCAAGCTGCCTCTTGTACTTGTTGCTGTTGTTGTTATTAAGGTCCACCAAGTCAGTTTCAACCCATAGCAACCCTCTATAGAGTTTCTGAGGAGCATCTGATGAGCTTGAACTACTGACCTTGTGGTTCAAACCAACATTGAAGTCCAGCGCATTAACCCACAGCACCACACCAGGACTCCAAACTGGCTCTAGGCGGACTCAAATTTTCAATCATTTGGTTAGCCATGAAAAGTGTTAAACCATTTGGACCGCTGAGGAAATCCTGGTCAGAATTGGCTGAATGAAGAAGCTCTCCCATTGTCAGGATGCATGCAGTAAGATATTTGAGGGAACTTGAGTCCCTGTACTTGCTGGCTCCCCATGAAGTCCTGGACCTTAGTTCCCATAGTTTAAATGATCTCAGCACTTTCCAGAACACTCTAGCCCCCAACACTTGGTAATGGCAATGCACTCAGTGAAGGAGCTATAGAAACACTTTTACAGTTGAGATTGAAATGCACCAAAATTGGCTTTCAGCCTTAACGCTTGGCCAAAATCTGCTCTTCTGTGTAAGTATGGCCATTGGAAGGTCCACTTCAACGTCATTTTCAAGCCCTGTAATCTTAGGTGTGATAAATGATTGATTGGGTAATCATTAGGTCAGCATCCTTTCCAGTCAGGATAATCTCATCAGTAAACTAAACAAGGAATGGTATTTGAATTTGTTGTTACCATCTGAATATTTGCTTTCAAATATAAGGAAGCAGTGCACATAAACTTTGGAGTGAAAACCTTCATGTGCTTTTATGCATTGAAATTCTATTCATCAGTTACAGCTTCAATATATACTTGTTATTGTAAGAATAAAATGCCACAAAAATTAATGATGATTTTGAAAGTTGTCAATTTTATGAGCAAAATAAATTATTAAGAACTTGCAAACTGCTAAATAAATGGGAAAATTATTGGGAAATTCATCTGAGTCTGTTGTCTAGACAACTTTTAGAAGAATGGTCGTCGTATTTTTTTACATCCACAGTTGTTTATTGTAAGTAAATGAATGTAATAGAGTCCTGGTGTGGTGCTGAGGGATAAGCATTGGACTACTATCCATGAGATAGGCAGTTCAAACCCACCAGTCTCTCCTCAGAAACCCTATACAGGGTTGCTATGAGTCAGAACCGACTCGCCTACAATTAACAACAACAATAGAAATTAGAAAAAATGCAGGGTTGGTTTTTTTTGGGTTTTTTTTTT
>NW_006408618.1:9029990-9031050 GCF_000296735.1 Chrysochloris asiatica
GCAATGGGGAGACATATATAAAACCCTGAAAGAAAAAAAATGCCAACTAAGAATCCTTTATCCAGCAAAGCTATCAATCAAATATAATGGTGTAATCAAAACATTCCAGGATAAACAGAAGCTAAGGGATTTTTCCAAAGTCAACCCTGTGCTACAAAACATCCTAAAGGGAGTTCTGTGGACTGAGAACCAACAAGAACAGATAATAACCAGAGATTGACATACGTGGCAGCACCTCCCAGAATTAAATCAACAGAAGGAAGAGTTGAGAACAGAACAAAACTATAAGAATAAACTCAGAGAATCTGGGAAGTCAGTCTATGATCCAAACAATTACAATGCAAAAGAAGGTCAACACGTAGGAACAGAGATCCAGATGGTGAGGAGGTCAGGTAGATTAAAGGATAAAATAGACTGCACTAAATGGAGAGAAAAGTTAATGGACTCTAAGGTAACCTCAAAGAAAATTAACACTTCACAATATACCAAGAGAATGTAAATCCAAGAAGAACATGGAAACATTAGAACTATGAGGAAACTCACAAGAAAGAACACAAAAAGCATGAACTCAACAAAAGAAGACACACAGAACAAAGAAAGCAGCAACACCAAAAAAATAAACAAACAAACAAACATAATGGCAGCAATTAATTAATACCTATCAACAATTATACTGAATGTAAATGGTTTAAATGTACCTGTTAAGAGATGGAGGGTGGCAGAATGGATAAGAAAACAAGATCCTTCAATATGCTGTATGCAAGAGACACATCTCACACACAGAGACAAAAACAGATTAAAGGTCAAAGGATGGAAAAAAAATATACCAAGCTAACTGCAATTAAAAACGAGCAGGAGTGGCAGTACTAATTTCTGATAAAATAAACTTTAAGGCAAAAACAGCATAATGGATAAAGATGGACATTATCTCATGATTAAAGGGACAATTGAACAAGATGAAATAACCATAATAAATATCTATGCTCCCAATGAAAGAGCTCCAAAATATATCAAGCAAACTCTAATAGATTTGAAGAAAGAAATAGTTAAATCTACAATA
>NW_006408618.1:9031150-9038300 GCF_000296735.1 Chrysochloris asiatica
TTTGTTTTTAATTTAATTCTGGTATTTATTAAACAAAGTAATTTTGAAGAAATTATTGACTAGTTAAAAAGTCATGGCTCCTACTCCTGCACCCTCCTCAGTTGAGATGAGAAGGACTTTGGTACAGTAACTGTGCATCAGGTTCATCCCAGACTGCCTGCTGGATGGCAGAACTGAGGCATTACTGCTCCTGCACTGTATGGTAAAACTTTGTAAACCTACCTGCTAAATTTTCAATCATCAAATTACTGGAATAATAAAAGTCTATAAAGTAAAATTCGGTATTTAGGATAAACTTCGGACTGCTAACCATAAAGTTGACAGTTCAAACCAACCAACAGATCCATGGGAGAAAGATTTACAGTCTGAGAAACCTTTTGTAGGATCACATGAGCAGTGGGTGTGGGGGTTAAGCTTCTCTGTGTTGTTGTTTTGGCAAATGCTGGTTTGAATACACTATGTATCTCAAGCATCTCTTGCCGTCCCCACACCTCCCAAAGAAATTTACCCAAAGAGCCCTATACCACTATTAAATGATCTCTGCAGACTCAGGTTTGAACTGCTTTACTCCCTCAATGAAAACTTGTTTTCTTTTTTAAATTCCACAAATAGGTGTTTTTTCCCATCACTTTGTGCACACCCAGACTTTGTTTATGCCTTTCCAAAATGGCATGTCACACCATGACATCAGACACACTCTGGATGGTGTTTCCGGTCCGGAGACTTCCAGCCCTCCCTCTTTACTCCTACTTAGTTGAGAGTGCCAGGCTCCACTCCTGTTCACATCACTTGTGCAAGTTTCCCATGTGCAGAGCAGAGGGACTCGCCATTACCCGGTAGCCAGGGAAGGACCACACGTCTGCCTGTGTTTTTACATGCTGACCACTTTGCCTGACTTTTGTGAGTAAACGGAGTCCCTTTAGGAAACGAAGAGCATATATGGTTAGTAGCTTGGCTGTTAACTGAAAGATCGATGGTTTAAGTCTACCCGGTGGCACCTCAGAAAAAAATGCCCGGCGATCTATTTTCCAAAAGATCAGCCATTGAAAACACGCATGGAGTACAACTCTACTCTGGCACACATGGGCTTGCCTGAGTCAGAGTCGATTCTGTGGTAAATGGTTTTGGAGTCCCTGAGTGGTGCAGATGGTAAACGTGCTCAGCTGCTAACAAAAAGTTTTGAAGTTTGAGTCCACCCAGAGGCACCTCAGAAGGAAGATGTGGCAATCCACTTTCTGAACAAATCGGCCATCGGAAACCCTATGGAACACTATTCTACTCTGAAACAAATGGGGTTAGATGAATTAGAATGGACTCAACAGCAACTGGTTTGCTTTGCTTTAGGATTGAGAAAGCATTGAACTTGGGGGCAGTTCAGTATCCTAATTTCATATAAATCCACATTTGAAAACTGGTAATAATACTTCTCCATCCATGGCCCAGAAGAAAAGCAGCAGCAAATAGGGCTGTGGTGCTCCACAGACTTGCTTACCTGCCCTCAAGCCTGCGTAGCTCCGCCACGACCACCTCCTTAGTCATGTTACAGCTCTGACAGGTTACCACGTGCCATGGAAGAACAGTGGCTGTGCAATCTAGAACAGTAAACATGCCAGCATAATTAATGTCTTAACAACTTATTACAATCCTCAGATAATTAATCACAAAAGCTAAACATGCTGTCTCACCCTCCTAATGTGCTAATACTCTAATTATTATGCCTCAATTAAGGGGAAGTCAAAGCTCCTTGCTTAGAAGTGCATGCTTAATCAGGACTCACACATGGCCCCAGCAAACAGGAGCTGTAGTAGGGAGGGTGGAGGACAAGACCTTTTAATGAAGCTTTATAGGTGGCAAAGTCATTTGAACTGCAAGGTCGGCGGTTCAAGCTCACCAGCTGCTCTTTGGAAACCCTGTACACGGTCACTATGGGTTGGAACTGACTCGATGGTACTTAACAACAACAACATAGGTGGCTTCAGGGAAGAAACTGGCAAGCCTTTCTCTTGAATGTCTTCTTTGGATGAACACTGAGTTTTGAGAATATGCTGGGTCTCAGGACTGTCTCCTGAGGAGAGGGGATGAGGGTGGACTGCTTTAAGTGAAGGTATGTGTATGTGCTGTTACAAGTGTATGGATACTTGGAGAAGGGAAGATGGAGAAAGGTCATTCCAGTTGAAAAGATTCCTAAGTGTGTATGACCTAGGGTAGGTACCCGCCGCCTCCAGGAAAACCCAGGGCTTTGTATTTGAGGATGTGAAGTGTCTCTCTATATTATATCTTACCATTTGCTTCATGTTGTTTGGAATTGCGGATTCACAAACTGCTTTTGAAATATATTTTACATTATTACCTAATGCTTAGTAAAGTAGGAGATGTATGGAAAAGAGGAAGACCCTCCAAGAGGTGGATGTTACACAGTGACTGTAACAATGGACTTACACGTAACAATTGTTATGATGGCATAAGGACCAGAAAGTGTTTTGCTTAGTTGTACATAGAGAGACTAAGAGTAAAAATTGACTCCAGAGCTCCTAACAACAACAACCTAAGACCTGGAGTCTCTGAGTGGTTCAAATAGTTAAGCACTCAGCTACTAGCAGAAAGGTTCGCAGTTCCAATCTACCCAAAGATAGGCCTGGAGAGCTGATTCAGAAAGGTTACAACCTTGAAAACTTTGTGGTACAATTCTATTCTGCACACATGGGGTCACCATAGCTGGTGACCCAATATGTGTAAAATAGAACTGTACCACATCAACAACCTGGGACATACATGAACACACAGATACATAGAAACACAAAACTGAAACAAAATTATACCTTCTTTACTCTGAAGGTATTTTGATACCTTACGTTGTCATTGTTTTTAGAACCTGTCAAGTCAGTTCTGACTCATAGTGACCCTGTATAGGGTTTGTTGTTGTTGTTTGTTGTAAGTGTCATCAAATCAGTTCTGACTCATAGCAACCTTGTATAGGGTTTCCAAGGAGCAGATGACGTATAGATTTACGAAGCTATAAATCTTTATGGGAATCAGAAAACCTCATCTTTCTCCCCCAGAATAGCTAGTGGACTCGAACCACCAATCTTGTAGTTAGCAGTCCTGTGCTAATCCTACAAAGCCACCACTGTTCAATTTCATTTTATTAGAAATTCCAGTTGCAACCCACAGAATTGGTATTACAACCTACTAATGGATTTCAATTCAAAGTTTGAAAAACTTGCCTAAAAGCTGGTAATCAAAAGGATAGTGGTTCAAACCCACCCAGCTGCTCCCCAGAGAAAGACCTGAAGATCTGTTCTAGCAAAGATTATATAGGCCTCAGAAGCCCTATGGTCCTGTTCTGCTTTATAATATGGTGCACTGTGATTCTAAATCAACCACTGGCACCTAGCAATAAGTTCAGTAGTTAATGCTGGCTCTAAGCCTCCTTGATGGAGAACTGGTTTTGAAGCCAGGCTCTTACTTCCCAGTCCTGAGGGTCTTCTATCACAATCAACAAATATTTATTGTCTTTCACCTGCCAGAGCTTCATTCTCTGCCTCCTGATATGGCTACTTAGGACCAGTGGTAGATCAAGAACTTCCGATCAGTCTTGGACCCTAACTATGTGTGTGTCCATAGATACACACACACCTGACACTATCATCTCCTCTCTGGTTGCTGGGAATGTGAGCAGGGAAAATAAAGCAGCATCAGCCATATTTTCCCGCAGTTCCCCAGGAATTTGACTACTAATCTCTCTCTCTCTCTCTGTCTCTCTCTCTAACACACACACATGCACACACACATGCACACACATGAGATCAAGATAATAAATATGAGCTGTATTCCTTCCATCACCAAAAAATCAGTTTGGGTACCCACAGGTTCAGAGGATTCCTTAAAAGCAAATAGAATTTTTGAACTCTGAGCATTAAAACTAATAGAAGCCAAAACTCACTCCAACCTTGCTTGGCACTATTTATTTATTTAGCTTTGTTTTTATATTTTGCCCTTCTTTTTCTACTGTTGGAGAGTTTCCTCCAACACCATGTGTACCACACTATATTCAGTAGGAAAAGGCCCCGCCCACTACCCTAAACCCTTGTGTTTGTGTCTAGTCCCTGGATTCTTTACAATCTATTGGCTGGAGTAAGTCTCCTAGGTAGGAGTACTAAGGTTCCAGAATCCTCTAGCAATTCATACTTAGATCATTTTTATTCCTTTTATGCTTGAAACTTGGAGGATAATGAAAAGTATTAGGCACAAGTTTCAGCTTTGTAACAGTCTACAGACTACTTGGGAAGATTAGACATAAAAGCATTAAAAAGCAAAACCCTCAGTTTAGAGTAGCATTTTGCAAGTGGCCCATAAATAATATCTGTTTAGAAGAGAGACAGATTTCTGGAGTGCCCAACAAAGTCTTCATGGAGGAGCAGATGCTGAGGCTAACCATTAAGGAAGGGATCATGTTGCAGGTCTATAAATAAAGGTGTTGTGTCTGACTATGCTTTCGTACACCCAACCAAATTATGTTGGCTTTACCACCAAATTAAATGTAGAATCTGACTGCTCTTCCTACCTCCACCACTACCACCCTGGACCAAATCCCTTATGGTGTCTCACCTGAATAATTGCTGTTGTTTTCTAATGCTCTCCCTGCTTTCAAGCTTGCAGCCTTCCAGACTATTGTCCACACAATAGTCAGTATGGTCAGATCATGTCACTCCTCTGGCTTCCTGGTTCACTCCTACATGCTACACAGGTGAGACCACCTGACTTTTAATTCATTCTCTGATCTCACAACTTCTACTTTCCTCCAGCTCCCCATCACTCTGCTTCAAACACCCCAGGCACATTCAAACAGTGCCCCCAGATAACTGCATGGTATATTCCTGTACTCCTTCAGGTAACTGCTAAAGTGGTATCTTCTCAATGAGACCTTCTCTGAGCACTGTTTACACTGCTCCCCCCCCCCCCCAGACCTCTCTAATAACCTTATCACCATCTGGTGCAATGGACAGGTTCATTGTTTCTTAGTCAGTCTCCATTCACTAAAATAAAAGCTACACAACTGGAGGGATTTTGTGTTTATTTATACACAGAACAATTTCTGGCATATAGTAGGTACTCATTGATTGGGGTCCTGGTGTGGCACTGTAGGATAAGCGCTGGGCTGCTAACGGCTAAGTTAACTGCTTCTTGAAAACCCTATGCAGGGTTGCTATGAGTCAAGTCAGAACAGACTTGATGGCACTTAAAGCAATGTACAACAAGAACAACATTGGTTGGGGTAACTGAGAAAAGACATTGGGACAAGGAAAATAGTATGAACTAAGTCCCAATGATGGCAAACCTGAGGTATAGTGGGGAGAGACGGCGCAAGAGCAGCAAGGGTTTTGATTTTCAAGAAAGTGGGAACAGAGGTTGAAAAGATGAGGATGAGCTTGGTTAACCTTCCAGGCTAGGGAAATGCTATAACCCTCCAGCACCTTCTGCCACAGCCACGGAGTGCTAACATCCTTTACTTATTGCATATTAAAAATGCCATCCTTGTTGTCAGGAGAAATTGTTTGTCATTTGCCTGAAGTGTTGAACAGATCATATTTGGATTTGAACACAAGTAAAAGTAAAGGCTCTAGGGAGCACTGTGTGGCGCGCCTCTGGAACATTTGTTTCCCAACCTGTCTTTTGTTTTCCCCTGTAAAAAAAAATTCTTTGCTTTTAATTTCAAACTAAAAACAAGTAAAGGCTGCCCAGGACAAGATATTTGCCATTTCTTTCTTGGCAGGATATTTAAAGATGGCTTTAATTCTAAAAAAATGGTGAGTCATGTGTTGGGCCAACAACTGCACTATTAACAGAAGTTTTTCTCTGAATTCAGTGCATTTCCTAGGAAAGCTGCATTAGGAAGTAGAGGTGTCTTTGGACTTTGATGTCTGTGGGATGACTAGAATGAAAGGCCAGGGAAGCTGAGGGGAAGTTTTCAATCATAGGGTGTGGGTGTCAAGAATAGGATGGTTGCTCCTTGAGGTTAAGGCCAAGATGCTTTTTAAATCCTCTCATTATTCTGAACAGATTGTTCTCAGTTATAAAAGAGAAGCACGAGAGGGCGGGGCTTGATGGCGGCTAGGGTGGAGGTGCAGTGAAGTTCGCCATCAGCAGTACCACAGAATATCAGACAAAGCATATCCAGGGCAGAGCTCCAAAACTCAGGATCACAGAGATTGGAATATTTTTAAAGTTTGAAGGCTTATAGCTAGTATAACTTGAAACTGAAGTAAGAAATCACGTGCTTTTGAATCTGCTGGGCTCGGAGGCCCAGAGCCAACATCTTGGGTGAGACCAAATGGCAAGACCAAGCAGGGAAGTAGACAAACCATGGAAAAATGCCACGGGAACCTTGGACCAAAGGTGGACGATACACTTTGTCAGTTTTGCTTTGTTCTGATTTTCTTTATCTTTTTTTTTTTGGTATCTGGTCATTGGTGCCCCCCACTGTTTCTGCACCTCCATTCTGGTGACTAGAAGGGGCGGGGTACCAGAGCGAGTAGACACCCCCCACTTTCACCACTGGTGGGTTCTTCTTCCATGCATGCGCACAGATACTCAGCCCAAGAGCAGGCCCTAAACATTGGTTTATTGTTTTTGTTAATAAGGGAAAGGGCGGGTCAGGGCTGTAGAGAGAGAAAGAGAGTTTAAAAACAAAGCAGGCCGAAAATTAAATTATAAGCCTGAGGTATAACATAACAACCAACAGTGGCATCTTGAAATTTCTCAGGCAGCTTTGAAAGCAAGAAGCTGAAGAGAAGATATTAAAGTTACACTCATATTAGGCTACAGTTTGTTTTTTCTTCTCTCCATCCTCTCCCTTTTCTGTGATTATAGACTGCAGTATTCAGTCTAGTTTTTGTTCTTATTGGTTTTTGGGTGTTTTTCTTGTTTTTTTCCACTGGTGCTGTTTTGCTGTTTTTTGCTCCCCCTTCTACTTTTGGGGGACTCTTTCTCTCCCTATATTACACAAGAAGAGCCAGCAACTGCTGCCATATAGCCAAACTACAATCACACTCTATAAAACACCAAAACCCAGGCAAGAACAAATAACAACTGCCAGTATATGGAAGCCAGACAACACTTGTGAAAGTTAGTCTGAGTTAAGCAATAACAA
>NW_006408618.1:9041523-9051430 GCF_000296735.1 Chrysochloris asiatica
AAGAGTATATATACAAAACCAACAGCCTACATTACTCTCAATGAAGAGATACTGAAAGCCTTCCCTCTGCAAACAGGAACCAGACAAGAATGCTCTGTGTCACCACTCCTATTCAATATTTTGCTGGAAGTCTTAGCAAGAGCTCCAGATCTGAAAAAGTTATTTTTCCTTTCACCAAATTACTCACACTTAAAACCTTTATTATAAACTTTCTCTTACATCCTTTTCCACTACAGCGTCCTGGATCTCCTTGCTGTTTCTAAAAGGGCTTTGCACTTTTAACTTCCTCTCTCTGCAATGCTTACTTTTTACTCAAATATCCCGATAACCCACACCCTTCTCACCTTCAGGTCTGTTATTTTATCTGAGGCCTTCCCCAGTCACTCTGTCCTGCTTTTTTCTTGCTTTGTTTTCCCTAGAACATGATTGTTTCACTCATATATTCTGTGTATTGTCTGTCTCAGCTAGCAGAATATAACATCTACATCAGGAATATTTGGCCCACAGTATGAACTGCAGAATCCATAGGGCCTAAGAACATTGCCAGGCACATCATAGGTACTTAATACGTATTTGTGAATGAATTCATTAAGAAATGAATTCAGGGAAGAGGAATATTGGAGATATTAAGTGAAACAATACATGTAAAAATTTAGCATAATGTCTGATGCATAGTAAGTACTCAATGAACCATAGCTCAAAATAAACAACAAATGGGACCCAAAGCCTTAGGACTCTGAAGGCTTTGCTCTAATTCTATACACTGTGACATTACTAGTGTTCCCTGGTATGCCCTTTATTAGGAACCCAAATCAGCTCCTTTCCCCCAGCTTCTGGCACAAGCAGATGCTGGCTAAATTTTTATTCAATCTAAGTGGAAGCAGATGGGTCTGAAGTTTCTGGAGAGCGGTCAGACTGTTACCCTGGTGCTGATCAGTCTAAAGAGAGCTGTTGCTCCAAGGAATGAGTCGTGGGGGTTGTGCTGGGCTCTGATCCAGAGTCAGCTGCAAGATTTAAAACCCAGTGGGCACAGAGACACAGGACTGTTAGGAAGGTGGACAATTACCTACCAGATAAGCCTCATTCTTTCTTCAATCTCTGGGCATCTTAAGGAAAGCCTACTGCCTATGAAAGTACCAATATATTTACATTTACAGTTATCCCCACATCAATAACAACAATCGCCACAGAAAAAATCTGGCTTGTCTATAGAATGCATTTCCTCTTAAGCTCACAAAGTACATGAGCATGATTCATTCTCTCAACAGGAGACTGACAACTGGGTGTTTCTAGATGTGCTTGATGAGGCTTCAACTTAATTCCTTGCCACTTCAATTATCAAAAGAAAAGTATGGTGCATCTGTGAATGGCATCTCTCCTCTCAATGATGCAGAAGAGTGCCAACAGAGACACCTCCAATGCCATATTCCCAAACCTGCATTCTTACAAAAGTAACTATTATTTTGGCATGTTTTCATTCCTTTCTAAATAACTCTGCCTCCATCCCTAGTTTGTCTCGGCTATAGTATGCATTTATAGACACAATATGAAACATCTAGTATGCACTTTGCTCTGGACCTCAGAGAACACATGTGGCTCAACAGAAGCCCAATAGTAATTCTAGAATTAAATAACTGTATGAGGGTAAGAGGGATGAGGAAAGAAGGGTATCCTGGTTTAACAAACATTGAATTTCTGTGCATGAAGATGGACAACATGGCAATGAATGTTGGTTGCACAACATGATTGATGTGATTGGTTTCACTGAATTGCACAAGTGAAAAAATATTGAAGTGGCAAGTATTGTGTTATCTATATTTTTACAACAATAATGATGTTATAAGGTAGCATGTGACTTAATGACCAGTGATTCATATGAAAAATAGGTGCTTTTAGAGTTCATTGACAATAGACCTTGTAGGATGAAATCACCAGGAAGGCAGCTTCATGGAACAGGTGGTGCTGCAGTTAGAGATTTAAGAAAGGAAAGTTTTGAAAAGCAAAGAGTATAAGAAAGAAAACCAGCATAAACAAAAACATATAGTTGGGAGTGAATAAGGCTCATAATTTTGGGGCCCAAATATCCCAGGTATTTTTCAAACAATATATATAACTATATCATTAATAAAGGTTCAAATATAAAGTCTAAATCCTATAAATGAACACTATTGGTAGATAAAAAGGTGGAGAAAATAAGTGGGGTCAACATACTTTTATAAAAGGTCCAAAGCAATTCAAAGTTTTTGTTCCAAGTTGCAGACTCCTCCTGGTTTTACAATAACTACTTTCTGAGATTTTTTTATTCCTAGTCATGACTCTGACTGCACCTTGCCATTTAAGCCTCATTCTCAACAAGGTGAGCTGACAGTTTCCCTCCCTTAACAGCTGTGATAACCCCAGATCATTGAGACTTCTTTTTTCTTCTTAATCTCTGAAGATCTTCTTGTGAGCTTCTTGTTTCATCTGTTAAATCCTAAAGCAGCTTTATATTCCTGTATTTACCAACAGGCTCCTTCAGCCAAACTGCTTGCTGCATGTTCTCCATTCTCCAAACTGATAACCTTCACTCTTTCTTCTACTGGTGTTTGTCCAGGGCTGAGCCAGAAGTGGCTCAAGTCTGCGATTCCTTTATGCTTCATCTTCCATGGCAGACTAAAACACACCTGCTTCTTTCTAAGGCTGGGAGATTGACAAAACAAGGCCCTGACATATTGTCATGTAAACAGTCAATAGAGAAATATCAACTATAAAGAGGCACTTTAATAATAACAAAAAAACACAGAAGAATGTTATCAATCTATTTTCTTAAGATCAATAAATCAGAGAAATGTTAGAACTGCTATCTATGGCACAGACTTTTTTTCTCTTGAAGACATGTTGCTGCTAAGTGTCATGGAGTCCGTTCCGACTCACAGTGACCCAGTATAGGGTTTCCTTCTCTTTCTCCTATAGACCTGCTGGTGGGCTCAAACTGCTGACCTTGTGGTTCACAGTTCAGTGCTTATCCTTTAGAACCACTGCACTAACTTCTTGAAAGCATAGGAAAGTTCAATTTCACAGCCTTTCTTGAAATAAAGCCAGAGGTTATATGACTAAGTTTAGACCAATAAAAGTTGGATGGAAGACATGTAAACAATTTGTAGTTCTGTCTCTTAAAAAGCATCATGCTAGGATCTTCTACCACCTTCTCCCTTTCCATTGAAATCATGAGTCCCATCTGCCATAATGACACAATGGAAGAGCCACAGGTACTTGAGTCATGTCCTGAAGGAGAACTACTTAACTATGTTAGAACAAGACATGTTGTTATTGTTAAGTGCCATAGAGTTGTTTCTGACCCATAGCAACCCTGTCTGGGGTTTCTGAGGAATGGCTGGTGAACTTGAACAGCCAGCATAGGCAATGAATAAAACTCTGTCATGGAGTCCTGGTGTGGAACTATGGGTTAATGTGCTGGACCATAAGGTCAGTTTGAACCGTAAAGTCGGCAGTTCAAGCTCCCCAGCTGCTCCCCAGAAACCCAATACAGGATCATTATGAATCAGAACTGACTCAATGGCACTTAACAACAACAATGTTATACCACAGGTATTTTAGGATTTATTTTTTGAATCAACATAGCATAGTCTATCCTGATAAATACACATTAACAAAGGCAGGAAATTGAAGTCACATTACTGTTTTTGTTAATAATTGATTCTAAGTATCTTCTCTATAGCAGCCACTGTGCAACACACACACACACATATAAACACACATAAATGAGGGGGCTTCAAAAGTTTGTGGGAAAATTCCATCATCTTTTAGTTCCATTTTTCCACAAACTTTTTGAAACCCCCTCATTTGTGTATCTACATAAATACACAAATATATAACACATTTATCACTATCTTTGTGTTTTATGGCTATTTTACACATGGGAGGAGTTAGACTCAAAAGGTTAATAGAAGCTTCCAAGTTCTTGTAGTTAGAGATGAAGATTTTTCTGATGCCAGAATCCATGTTATTTCAATGATTTTACAATCTCTCACCCAGTTAAAGTCCCCTCTTCTCATTTTTGGCAGGCAGAGACGCTGTCAATTATATCCATTTATCTTCATTAAAAGATTGTTACAGTTTCTACCAAATTCAGAATTTCCTGCATAAAGTCTCTTTTCTTGCTCTGTAGAGTCACTGAACACAAAAAGTGTCCAGCACATTCTGTTAATCACAGCAGCCCAGTGCAAATTGCCCAGCACTCCTACTCCTTACTTGGAGCATGAGAACTTGTCCACTAATTTAGCTGAGATCTAATAAAAATTAAGGTGCTGCAGATATCACCTAGTTGTTTCAGTCTATGCTATCTCAGACACTGAAATTCTCAATCATACCCAAACTAGCCTAGAAAAAATAAAACCCTGTCTACAAATACTTGCTAAGTAACCTCTGTGTATAGGGCATCATAAAGGCAAAATGTTTTGCATCTGAGCTTCGGGGTCCTAGTGGGCTCTTTCAGATACACTCTTAGCTAACAGAATTGACTTCTCAACCATACGTATTATTTAGATTAAAGGAAATAAATTATTTAATCCCCACCTCCACTAATAAGTGGTCATATTCTGGTAGCAGGTAATATGTACATATTTATATCCCAATGTGTTTACATCGATAAGTAAATGTTAGATCAAGTTTTTAAAATAGATATCATGGTTATAATTCTCCCCCACTGTCTGTAGTAAACTTGAGGCACAATGATGTGGTCAAACTCTCACCATGGTAAACTGAGACTGGAGCTAGCTCTCCTCCAGACTCCTCACTCAAAGCTATCTAGGTATTTCTTACACTACAGTACTTTGTATTGGGTATAACTTGACAACATTTCACTCCACCCTGATCATACAGATAAATAGTTGCAAACTTCTATCAGGACTGGTATCTGTAGAACAAGGTTTTAGAATTTTTCAGTCTTTCATCTATGCCACCTGATTTTTTCTCTTACAGAGATAAATCCACAGAATCCCATGGAATTGATCAACTATGCCTCTACTCCTGACCTTCATCACTGAACACATTGCTCACATTGAAATCTTATCATAGTATGGGCGCCCATACCTATGCATATAAAACTTACAATGGATTGTGTCTCTATTCAAAGTAGAGTATTCTGGCCCATTTTTTTTTAGAAGTGAAGCCTCAGTTTTCTATAATTAATTACTTCTGATGATATTTCCATAGTGGGCCTCTTGAGAACCATGAAAGAAAGGCCCACACACATTATGGGCAAGGTGAACAGAGAGTTCATTTGTCAAATGATCTGTTTGAAATCTGCAATATTTGATATTTTCCAGTGAGAAATGCAATTCACCCCAAAAGCCTCAAATAAGCCTATATGAAGCGCTTACCTACCCATGCTGAGTCACCTAGGGTTTCACAACAGATGAAAGCCGTTCGATTATCAAGTCAAAAGAGGCAAGGGAAGGGAATTGAACCCAGTGAGAACTATGGTTATGGCAGGATGTAGCTACTACCAGAAACACAACACTAAAGCAGGGAGAGAGCAAGAGAGAAATGCAATGATTCCTCTCTTCTCCCATCCTCTGATCTCCTGTTGGTACCTCCCATTGGCCAAATGCAATCAGAAACCCTGGCAGAATAAAGTCTAGATGCTGTGGTCTTCAGTGGCCACCTTCCTAGGTACAAGAGCATGGAAGGAAAAGTCAGAAAAAGGGTCTGGGCTGGAGGTGGGAGTGGAGGAAAGGGCTGATACAAACAGAATAGCCAGTGCATCTGTGGTTCACATGCCTTCAGTTGTGAAGGGTGAATCTATCTGCAGGGATAGAAGATGCTTATAATAAAACTGATATTCCACCATCTGATTGCACATAAAATACTGATGCAAAAATGACTCTAGCTTGAATAACCATCGATGTTTTTTAATGTGTTAGTAAATATAGTTGTCGGCTGTTCCAGGAGAGAATTATGTGTCGTCAACTGACATAATAGGGAGTGGAATGTCATCTTCAATTGCTGTTAGAAGAAATAGGATGAAATTATGAGCAATTAGGAAAAGAAATATTGTATCCCTATGGCAGTTTAGGTTTTACTGAAAAATCCTGTTTAGTTGGTTATGTGAGCGGCTGTAGAAATGTTTAGAGCCCACGCCTAGACAGAGGGAAGAGTTATGACCCGGGAGTATGTTTCCATGGTAAAGCTTCAGGGAATTTAATGCCCTGAAGTAGCTTGAAGCACATCAATGGCACAAGGTCAATGAAAAAAACTGTTCTAAACATGAGGAGTGTTTACAAGCATTCTGTAAATGTGATTTAGAAAACTCTTATCTCATAGATGCCAATATTTAAGATAACAAATGACTCTCAAGAAAAACAAGAGCAGTCCCCTCGAGGGAATCATGTGCTAAGAAAATACAGATCTGGATCTAAGAGAATGGGGATTGGGGCTGTGGCTTAATACTAAACAAACTGTATCTGTCTTCAGAAGTGAATTTTCAATTTTGGGTTGACCATACATATATGATGACTCTGTAAAACCAATCAATTAACTTTGTCCTTGAAAAAGGATCACAGTTCTTTTAATACCTATTTGTTTTGAAATTGGAGAAGGCCGAGTGCTGACCTCTTAAATATTGTTGAAAGAGGGCTTGAGCTCTCTGAACTATGAAATCAAATAAAACCTTTCCACCCTGGCATTCAAGGCCTTAATCTAGTTTCTCAGGTTTACCTCCCAGTGATGCCCTACACACCAGTCAAACTTAATGTCCCTCTGTCATTCTGATTATATTGTTTCTGCCATCAGTAGCTTCCACTATCTTTGCGGATAAGTCTGTTCATCCTTCAAGAACTCCTTTCCTATGACTCATTTCCTGAACTCTGCACAAATATTAATTATGCCAGTTTTTTTTTTACCCTGTTGCTTAATTTATTAATGTAAATGCCACTTAGTTTATTCTACCTTGCATTATAGTCACACCAGTCTTGCTTACTGTTCTCTAAGATGTCAGGAATTCCTTGAAGATGGGGTCACTCATTTTATATGCTCTGTAGTACTTAAGCCAGTAACTTTCATACTCGTATATTAGGGTCTTAGTCAGAATTCGAATTGAACTGGCCTGAGTAACATTAGCAAGAATGAAGAAATGAATCAGAGACTCCCTTTAAAGTTCATGAAAACCAATTAGAGATTTTCCACCCAGCTGAGTGAGAAATGAGCTGGATCTTTCTAACACTACCGGAGAGTCCTGGTATGGTGCTATATGATAAGCACTGGACTGTTAACTGCAAGGTTGGCAGTTCAAACCCACCAGCTACTCCTTGGAAACCCTATACAGAGTCACTAAGAGTCAGAACTGACTCAATGGCACTTAATAAACAACAACAACATATCAGAAAATATACTTCTAGACCAAGGGGTTTGATAGTGTGCTTCATCAGTGAAATGGTCAACTCTAGAAGTTTTGCAAGCCCTCTTAGCATTGTCCAAAGTGACTTCATTCATAACTACAACAATTTCTATATGCCAATCACTTCTAAATCCGAACTTCTTAAATCTCACTTTTCTCTGAAAATCCAGTTTTATCTTCCAGCTTGTCTCCTGAATACATCCACCTAGATGTCCCCAAGGCAACTCAAACTTAATATAATACATTTGAAAGCCATGAGCTCCATCCCACTTTCCTTTTCTCCCTTTCTCACAATTACTCTTCATTTCAAATTTTCTATCTCAGTTGATAACATTATCATCAATCATGTTCCATCTCCAGATATCATCCTGTGCTGCCCAGAGCTAACACCTGCAAGGCTGCAGAGAAGAAGTAGGCTTGGACCCATGCCTGCATGGGGATCTACCTCCTGTCTCTCCGCTCCTCTAAATGCATGTCTGCCCTGAGACCCTTTTACCTTAAAACATTCTGTGGTCTCTGCCGCTTACAAAGGAAAATCGAGTAATTTAGCTTGACACCCAAGGCCCTTCTTAATCTGGTCCCAATTACTTTTCCAGTCACTTGTCCCAGGAGTCACTGTCTCCCCCAAACCCATGTTCTTTCTGTCTAGAACATTTGCTGTCTCCTTACTCTTCTCAAAATCTACTGCTCATTTTTAAGAGACTCAATTCAATTATCCCTTCATCTGCAAAGCTTGCTTTCTGACCTTCCTTCAGAAGTCTTAGGTATTTCTTTCTCTATTTTCATGATTTCATTCATTCACTCAGAAAGTAGTTGGGAAGAGTGTGTAACTGCCAGGCAGTGTGTGAGGCAACTAATAGATTTGCCCTTTGGATACATCTCCCTAACAACACAATTTGCATAAGTACATTATGTAATAACATTTCGCAGGTGTTGGTCTTAACTGTTCTACGATTCTCAGAGACATTTTGTTCTTTTCTAATTATTTCTTTGTACCCTTTCCCTTTAAGGAGCAAGGTCAGAAGTTCAAAACTACCAGCTGTTCCATGGCAGAAAGATGAGGCTTTCTGCTCCTGTAAAGATTTACAGCCTCGGAAACCCTGTAAAGGGTCTCTATGAGTCGGAACTGACTCCACGGCACATAACCACTACGACCACCCTTTCCCTTTAGCACCTTAAACTTACTTAGGTATTCAGTGGGTATTTAATAAATAAACGTTCATCAAAGTAAATGGCTGATTCATTGTCTAGTTAATTTACTAACCTCCCAGACAGAAAGATTAAATTGGTTTTATAAGGATTATCTGTTCCTATTGAAGAAGTTGAATGCATTTCTCAGCAAGACAACTCTACTGAGCTGTCTTCATGGCACCACACAGAGAAAACTGGTTGCAATAGAGTCCATTTAAATACTCGAGGATGAGTATTTATTTCTTCATTAGTCTTCTTGGGAAAAGCAAAGGTTCTATAGTCTTAACTCTTAGGATTTCAGCAAGAGGAAAAAGAGACAGAAAGAATGAAATAAAAATATATATACCAGAGGTTCCAAGTTGTAGATAATGAGAAAAACATACACAAGCCTCAACATTCAAGTTTAGCTCTATGATGTATTGGGTTAGGAAATTAATGTAAAATAAAAACAACTGTGCTCAAATCTTTATTTTTTTATATTATAATTTGATTACTTTAGCCAAGTCACCTGAATTCCCTGGACCTTTATTTTTTGCTTTTTCCATATTTAGACTTTTCTTTTGTGAATTGAATAAAGGTCAACAAGATCATTAGCTTTACTTTCAACCAATCATACAATTTATTTCATCTAATGACAACAATCCCTTCCTTGCAACCATCAGTTATCCTGCTTCCTCCCTGTGGCTTTCCTGTTACGTCTTATTTTTCACAAATCAAAAAATATTTGATGTACACATAAAGAGAAAATATGTATTTATTTAAATGTCCAAGGAGCCAGCCTCCTGTGAGTAGCCACACAGCCTATCTAAGTCCATGGACCTAGAGTCTGCAGCTGCTGTCTCTCCATGCCATCACCTCTGCCACCATCTCTGTTGTCACCATTTTTCTAGGTGGGATCTCACTCTCCACTCATGCTCTTCTTTCTTGATGGTCCAGGGACTCTCTGTTCCTGATATGAAAGATTAACTACTCCCCTCTTATGGGTAGATATCGTCTACAATTACAGTTGTGGCCCCTGTGATTAATCCTGCTAACAATTACTCACAACTGAATCATAAAATCCTATCACCATCATTCCCCATCCCCTTTTACCTGATCCATGTGGAAAAGAGGAAAACTATTCAGTAGAGAGTCTATCTTACCTTCCTTGTTCTGAAACTAAACACATTCATGAGAGCTTGTAAGCCAATATACTTGTGCCTTCATAGACACCCTTTTTTTTTTTTTTTTTTTAATGCTTTATTGTGAATTATGTGATCGTTTACATGGGAGGACATTAGCTTCACATTGATCCCATCATATATCATTTCCTTGCCATGG
>NW_006408618.1:9052120-9072827 GCF_000296735.1 Chrysochloris asiatica
CCTCTCTTCTTATCAGTTGGATGCTTCACCCTCCACTCTAGTCCTCTGTGGCTATGTCACTGACTCTGGGTCCAAAAGTCCCCTGGACTTGCCACACTGCTGGCCAACCAGGTCTCTATCCAGGTTCACAGGAGTCTATTGAGCATTGTAGGACTTAGCTCGTAGCTTCATTGCTGCTTTTCCTTCACTTCCCCTTATTGGTGACGAACGTGGTCACCAATCAGAGCATGTATTCCCATTGAGTCTTAGTCTTAGAAGGGAGTTTTCCCTGAGGGGGACCCAACCATTTGCCTTGATATCTCCTGGGTGAGCCACTTGTTTGTTCTTATAGTAATCAATTGGTCTGCCTATATTGTTTGTATTTTTCCTATCAGTCTTTCTTTCAAGAAGTATCTTCTGTTCTTCTGACCACTCCAGGCTGGTCTGCTTGTCCTTTCAAGTGGAAATTTCCCCTCAGAAAATTCTGGATGCTGTTCAGGATTCCACCTATGGTCTTGTGTAATGCAGAGGCTCTGCAGAAAGCCTCCTTCACTGGGTACTTTGTAGCCCCATTTTAGGTATTCCAATCAGTTATAGGCAGAAGACAGACTTATAAACTCTCTATGGTGATGTTTCTGGCTATTCCTTCCTCTTCCCCTCCACTGTCTATTTTATAGTGGTATGCCAGGGAAACCAAGATTTAAAAGACAGCCAAGCATCTTAACATTATTGCCCCCCTTTTCCCCATTCAAACCATGTCTCAATCTCTGTATCCCAGAGCCCTGTTGTTACAAGGTTGTGCATACATCATTATTTGCCTCTGTCCCACTTCAGTTTCACATTCATCTTTTCATATTTCATTTCATTGAATGATTACAATCCCCTCCATGCATCATCAAATAACCAAAAGATATACCCCACAGGCCTGCCCCCTAGCTGTCAGCAAGCAGCTCCTCTCCCTCTTTGAGTCCTATGTCCCCAGCCATGACATCTGTCCACACCATCATCTCTGTCTCCATGCCTGGCCTTACTGCCTCTCTGGATAAGGTCATACTTTCCACTCTTCTCGCTTGATGGTCCCAGGGACCTCCACTCCTGGGTTGCAAAATAAATCACTCTCCTCCTTTTGCCAAAAAAAGAAAGAAAGAAAAAAAAAAAACCTGCCTCTACATTTCCGACCCTCACATTCAGTCCTAGTGGCAGGTATTCACTGTTGTACCACAAGAGTCTTATCTCCATTTCCTTTTGTCAGCCCAGTCCTAACAGTTTGGAAATAATTCAGTGGATGTTCTGCCTATCCCTGCCCCATCTGGAACTAGGCTCTCTCTTGAAAGCTTGTAAGCCAGTCACTTCTTGCCTTTATAGGTGCCCCCCCCACCCCCCACATTTTGGATCTGGGCAGTTTCCAGTCCCCCTCAAGGTATTCCAGTAAGTTATAAGCTGAAGACGTGCTTACATGTTTTCTGTTGTCATGTTTCTGGCTATTCCCCACCCCCTCAAGTGTCTATTTCACAATGGTAGGCAAGGAAGACCAAGATTCAAAAGACAACCAAGCATCCTAACATTATCCCCCTCTTTTCCCCTTTCAACCCATGCCCCAATCCCTGTATCCTGAAGCCATGTTATTCCAAGATTCCAAGGGTGTACATACATCGTCATTTACTTCTGTCCCACCTAGCCCATGTGAACCTGCTCAACCATTCTCCCATACACCTTGTTCTTCTTTTTCCCCTCCCCCTTCTTGTGTATTGCCAAACCACCCCCTCCCCAGCTTCCAGGCTCTCCTTTGTCTATTCCCTACCCTGTCATAGCCCTCCCAGTTTTGATAGTCAATGCCCATCCCTATCAACCTAGTACACTGAGGGAAGAAGCTTGATCCTTGATATGAAGAATCCTTCCATTCTGGTTGGAATTTTGAGCAACTGCATCCATAAACAAAGGTCCAGCTCATCAAATTGTAGCAACTTATACTTGTTCACAGTATCAAACATCTTTATCTTCACTTGGTCAAGTTCTGGTCAGCTAGCCATCCAAGTTAGGTCAAATGGGTACTAGCAGCAAGTCAAATCAGATTCTCAATATGAAATATAATGTGATGATTAAAATGATGAGGTCTTGAGTCTGGTAGCTATGTGTTTATGTTTACTAATTGTGTGATCTTAGGCAGTCTACTAAAACTCTCTGAATCTTAGATTCATCATCTGTAAAATGGGTATAATAGAGTGTGATTTATAAAGAAATGCAATACAAAGTGCTTAGCACTGTTCCTGATCCAAAATAACATACAATAAAGATTTTACCACAAAGTGCTCTGTCCACAGTGCAGACTGTTACTGAGGAAAATATATAGTGTTCTTATCCAGAAAACAAATCTAAAGATATGAAATTGAAACTTGGGAATAGCTGATAAGTATTTCACAAAGAGGTGAAAGTATTAACAAAAAGGTGGAATATGAACAAGAGAGAGCTAAGTAGCTATTTTTTTTTTTTTTTAATGCAAGTGAGTGAAATGGATTGATCAAGGTATCAAGTCCATGGATAATGAAAACAAGCTGCACGAAGTTTATATACAGCCCAGGTTACTGCTATACCAGGAGGGACCCCTGAAAGGAACTCAGTTAAAGGAAAAGAGTAGCAAGGCAGACAGACAACAGGAGCAAAGATGGTGTAGCAAAAATGTATAAAGCCTTAAGCAAGGGAAGAAGGAAAGCTACCTTCCCCTGGGGTGAGCCTCATCTGCATGTTTCCCTGGTTTATTGTCCTCACACTGAAGTAAAGTAGTGGGGGTCTTACTAAGCCATTCTCTGATTCTTCAGTCTTCTTTGGACAGAAAGCAAAGAAGAAATTGAAAACATATTGTATGAGCTTTCTATCCCCAAATCCCCATGTATAGCAGAGTCTACAGGAGAACATGGTGAGCTGCCCCTCTCCACTGACTTTGAAAACAAGGGAAACCACAAAGCAAATGCTGGATCACTGTAGGGCCCTAAGTACAAATGGGACAGCTGGAATGTACTCTAAGACCAGTTGTTAGCAAGATGACTCAATTCATAGCAAGCACACATGTGTCAGAATAGAACTCTGTTCCATAGAGTTTCCAATGGCTGAATTTTTGGCATTTTTTTTTTTTTTTTTTTGAGGTAAATCTGGGTAGTCTTGAACTTCCAACATTTCATTAGAAGTTGAGCAAGTTAACAGTTCCCACCACCCAGGGACTCTGGAATTCACGTTAGGCCAATGTTAATGACACCAAGTGCGGAGGCCTGCGGTTTGCTGATAGGACATCTCAGTCCCTCAATGTAGGCAATCTCCTTTTAGCAGATGTGCCCAGTGGTGGTTATATGCCGTGGAGTTGGTTCCAACTCATAGCGACCCTGAACAGGGATTCTGAGGCTGTAAATCTTTATGGGAGCAGAAAGCCTTATCTTTCTCCCATGGAACAGCTGGTAGTTTCGAACTGCTGACCTTAAGGTTCACAACCCAATTTGAAAACCACTATGCTACCAGAGCTTACTCAGTATCGTTCTGTCCAAAGTCTTCCTTGAGAAGGAAAGTTGTGGAAACCTCTGTCCCAATTGGAATACATCCAGGCACTAATGAAGAAACCTGTGTGGAAAAATTTGTCTCTTTTCTGCATTTTCTAGTGCAAGGTGTGGGCCACAGTTCTCCCTCTGTACACTTTGGCTCCAATTCCTCACCATCTTCACCACATCCTCTACCTCAGAGAAGCCATCCCTGGTGGCACCATGCACAAGGCCCCAGTGCTAGGGGAAAGGCCTCAGTCCCACCTATTAAATATTGGACCTAAGGGGTTTTCCACTGATCTTACCTCAGCCCAGGCATAAAACCCAGTGCTCCATGTGGTGCAGCTACTTCTTAAAATATTCCTATAAATCTTGCCTATTGTGTTTATTAATTACAGCCCAGTCAGGGCTTTGGCTGTTAGTTTGGGGTGTCAATTTCATTTTATTTCCCCATTCCATGGACCTATTTCAGTCTTACTCCATTACTTAGCTTACCCAGTTTTTCAAGCCATGACATCTAAGCAAGTTTTTTTACAAAGAAAACACCTCACATCGTAAAATATTTTTAGATAAAGTCTGAAGTAGTCTAAAACGTTATAGAAAGCAGGACCATTTGATAATAACAGTTAAATATTTATTGAGTCTTACTATGTCCCAAACACTGAACACACTGCTTTGAATATATTAATAATATAAGCCGCAAAACAAATTCTACAAAATGAATACTATTCTTCTTATTACTATCCTGGTTTTATAAATTGAGGATTAGTGAAATGAAGTTAACTAGCCAAAAGTGAAGATCATGGCTGAAATTCAGATTTGTCTGATTCCAAAGATCAAACTCATACAGGCAAAGCTGTAGTAACTCCAAAATTGTAGCCACATTCCTGACTAAGTTATAGAAGAAAGAAATGCACTGAGAAACAAATATAGCTTTGTGTACTTAGGGAGACCTTTATAGCAATGTAATCCAATCTCTGGGCTCCTTGGAGCGAGACGACATGCCCAGGGTCACAGAGTTGGTACAGGGCAGAGCCAAGACTGGAACCTAGCCTCCTTACTTTCAGCTACATGCTCTCTGCTGCAGTCTGCTGCTGTCCAAATACTCTATTACACAGGAATTTGTTTTCCCCTGAGAACAGAGAAGAGTAGAAGAATTTGTAGAGTGGTGTTAAGTGAATTGAATGCTCTTGCTGCAAATGACAAGAGGCTAATCAAATTCCATAATCACTCACTCAGATTAAAGATGCCCTCCCTCTCATCTCTAGCTTCTGCGGCTCTGATATGGCCCCTCACTCCTGACCTGAAGTGTCCCCCCAGTCTAAATTCATCTCCACACATACAGCTGTTCTGGTCACAATATAATTCAAATTATTTAATCTTCTAATAGCCAGAGACTGATGAGGTTTGAGGGTCTGAAATCCGTTTATTCTAACTCTGTTCAATGCCATCGATTTTTTACTCTATGATAATAGAGTCACGGCTCAGGAGCCAGGCAGCAAACGGAAATATTAGAAGCTGGTAGGTACAGGGTCTTGGTTGGTGGTTGTGTACCACTGAGTTAGTTACAACTCATAGCTACTCCATATAGGGTTTCTGAGGATGTAAATCTTTATGAAAGAAAGCCTCATCTTTCTCTCACTAGCAGCTGGTAGATTCAAACTGATGACATTGCAGTCAGCAGTCCAACTTATAAATCACTATGCTACCAAGGCTCCCTAGTTGTTGTTATTGTTAATAGACCAAAACTTAAGTGAAAATAAGATCTATGAGGGAAGGATTTTGTAGTTGGTAATGTTAATTACCATCAGTTGATTTTGATTCATGGAGACATCATGTGTGTAAAGTAGAACTGCTTCACAGCGTTTTCAGAAGCAGTTCACCAGGCCGGTCTTTTGAGGCACCTCTGGGTAAGTTGGAATGCCAAACCTTGTGGCAATGATGCTATTGTTGTTAAATGCTGCTGAATCAGTTCTGACTCATAGTAGCCCTGTATAGGGTTCCCAAGGAGCGACTGATGGTAATGAACTGCCAACCTTGCAGTTAGCAGTCTAGTGCTTATCCTGTACCCTGCTCTATTTCCAGTGCATGAGTGGAGAGTAGAGTCAGGCACATAAACCAGTTGTCCTCAAGTCACTCATCGTCTTGGAGACTATATATGTCAGAGTAGAACTGTGCGTCATAGGAGTTACCAATGGTTGATTTTTCCAAAAAGGTGCTTCCAGGAGGACTCCAACTTATCTGTTAATAATAAAGCATGTTAACCATTTGCACCTTCTAGGGACTCCTGCCACATTCAAACAAACAAAACAAACCCATTATTGCAGAGTTAGTTCTGACTCATAGTCATCCTGTAGCCACATACTAAAATCAAACCTCACTGCCATTGAATCGATTCTCGATTAGTAATCCTATAGAACAAAGTAGAACTATGCCATACGGTTTCCAAGGCTGTAAATCTTTACCAAAGTGAACTGTCTGGTAGCTTCAAACTCTTTGGCTAACTGTAGAGCATTTTCACTTCTGTGCCGCCACAGCACCTTAGCCACATGCTGTTGTTCCGATTCATACCAACCCTCTATAGGGCTTCCAGGAGCAACTGGTGTGTTGGAAGGTTCACAGTGGTTATATATTCTTGAGTCAATTCTGACTCATAGTGCCCCTGTGTAGGGTTTCCAAAGAGCAGCTGGTGGGTTTGAACTGCCAATCTTGTGGTTAACAGTCCAGTGAATATTTCCTGAATGAATGCATCTGCCACTTTGAGGCCTCTAAGGGCATTCTAGACTGTATCTAGGCAGGTACCTAGTGCCTGCTATTAAGAGGAATGTAAACCTGACTGTCCCCCAATGAGGGGCACTATATAGGGATGCTCATTTCAATCAAGTTCACTGCAGGCCATTACTGAGGGCCGTTGCAGGAGCAAATTCTCATCATCACCTCTGTCACCAGTGTCAGCAAGCCAGCTGGGCCCCTGCAAGTCTATTAAGTGTCATGCAGTGGTGGGAAGAGCTCTGGGGGACAAGATCCAACTTCAGTCACTGAGAAATTATGGGGCCTCAAGGAACTGTGTCCCCTGTCTGACCCAGGTTCTCTCTCTTTAAAAAGAAGGGATTTGATCCAAAGCCTATAAGATGTGTTCCAGCTTTAATAAGTTTGTCACGTTTCTGTGAGAGGAACAGAGGAGTCTCCAGACTCATTGATAAAGACCCAAGCCGACCACCCACCACACCGTGTTGCTGCTTGAGATCCCATAGAAATGAGAGAACAGTAATCTGCAACTCTAACTTCTAATGCTGCTTTGAAAACTTTCTCCAGACATATCGATTCCCTTCCCCAGAAGATCACAATCACAATAACAATCTAGAATCATTTGATATACATGCAAATTTGTTGTTTAAAAAAGACACACATGTCTATGCATGTATATAGATTAGTTTATGGGCAGTAATATAACCCTAGCCCAACTAATTCTCCTCATTCACAAATTTAAGTGTTGGTTGTTCCATTTCATGTGTGTACTTTTCTTACCATTTCACCAAGACAGCACTATTTATAGTAGATTCTGCTCCTGTAGAAGAGACCTAGAGCTGTCCTCTTTGCTCATTCTACTCCACATGTTGTGTGTGTTTGTGTGTGTGTGTGTGTGATTGTAAGTCACTTTGTAAAATGTCAAGTATGATCTAGCTGCTCATTAATAACACCCAACTCTGCATTTCTGGGTAAATAAGTAAATTGCCACTTTTCTTGTTTCATCTTCTCCTGCCTGTGTTGTCACTTTGGTACTTCAATGGATCAAAATGTGGAAACTCTTTCAGTACTTTAAAAAAAAAAAAAAAAAGTTACCTTCAAAGGAGAAATTCTACAATTGACTTGAGTTGACATGATTGGCTCCATGTCATTATTCTTCCCTACAGAAGTTTCAAATTTTAAAATGCAATTTACTTTTTTTTTTTTTGCATCACACATAATAATTGGTTATAATTAGGGATAAATTGCTTCTAGGGATGAGTAAAGCATCTAATTGTGTTAAAAAGAAATGTGCCTTTAATGTCAAGGCATTCAAGGATAACTTACTTATTTGCATAAGTTCCAAAACTCAAGTGAGGGTGCTGGTAGCTTCCTTAGGTTAGGCTGAGGCCCACATGTGTTAGGGAACAGCATAAGCAAGAAGAAGCCAAGGGCTTCAGGTTCTGAGAGCTGGTTAAAATTCAATCCAACATCTTGTTTTTTTTCTCCGAAGACCCACCAAAGGTGACTGATGACCCAGAACACTCTAGAAATAGTTGAATGAACCCAGAACACTTTTTGGAATATTATAGCCACAGGTGTGAAAAGTACACAAAAGGAATCCAAGCACAAATGCATGAAATTGTTTACCATCATTCAAATGTTAGGAGGAAAACATTCAAGGGGTTGAGCCTTAGGCTATAGGGCTGAAAATGAGGATATACGAGAAGAGAAGGGACTGAGAGAACAACCCAGACATGGTGTTGAGTGAAATATCAATATTTCCTCCTGTGGCGGCTCTGCACTCCATAAATCCCTAGCTAATAAGCCGTCTATGACAGAGGTGCTCTTTAATAACTTCTGGGGTGTAATAATTGATGGCATCGCCAGCTGGTTGCTGCGATCAGATATAAATTAAATCATCTTTATTGTTTTATGTTTCCTTTAACTCACTACCCCCCATCTATTCCAACCACCGATTCAGCCCCTCTTAAGCAATCCTGAGAGAAGTATCTGTCTGCATCGTTTATTAAATGACAAGAGCTGGAGGGAAATAGAGAGGGACGAGGGTGAAAAACAAATTCCAAGTGATTCTCAGGTCCCTGAATCAGAGATTAGTTTCTTCTTTTTCCTTTGTTTTTTTTCCTGGTGTTGAAGAATTGCTTCCTGCCAGTACGTTCTTTGCCCACCTGTACTATAGGTTTAGCATTGACTAAGCACCCTTTCATCTAAGAATATAAGAAGCGGGGCTTTGAGGGGTGTGGTAGGCCAGCCAGTTGTTAGATGCTGGGTATGAGGGATGAGATGATTAAGACAAGGTCATTACCCAAGGAGTTCAGTCAGGGTAGGAGGAGGAGCCAGTGACACAGAGATCTTTGTGACAAGATGTGACAAGTACCACAGTGGAGTTATCAACTGAGAGGACAAGGGAGGGTAAGGTAAATGCAACTCATGTGAAGAAAAGTCAGGACAGGTTTATAGAAGCAAAAGGAATAGAGGTGAGACACATACTAGATCATATTCTTGGGGCCATATCTTCCTAGAGCTGCCAGAAATATCAAAAACTAGGTGGCTTAAAACAACAGAAATTTATTTTCTCACAGTTTTGGAGGCAGGAAGTCCCAGAGCAAGATGTCAATAGGACCATACTTCCTCTGAAACTCTCGGCGTGTGGCTCCTTCCTGGTCTCTTCCTAGCTTCTAGGGTTAGCCGGCACACTTGGCTTTTAGCTTATAGATGAACCACTCCAACCTCTGCCTTGCTCTTCACATGGCCATTTTCCTTCTCCATCTCTGTCTCTTTCCTTCTTCGTATAAGGGTACCTGTCAGATTGGTTTAAGGTTCACCCTACTCCAGTAGCACCTCATGCTAACTGAACTAGCTATATCTGCAAAGACTCTATTTCCAACAAAGTCATAGTCACAGGTTGCAGAGGTTAGGACTTCAATGTTGGGGGAAGAGGGCAGGGGAAGCTGGAGAGGATGGGAACAATTCAATTAATAACAAACTATATAAGAGAGCTCTGGTAATGTAGTGGTTATGATTCAGGCTGATAACCTCAAAGGTCAGCAGTTTGAAAGTACCAGCCATTCCACGGGAGAAAAATGAGGTTTTCTGTTCCCATAAAGATTTACAGCAGCAGAAACCCTATGCAGGGTCACTATGAGTCGAACTGACTCCACAGTACTTAACAACAACAACAAATGTCAAAGAAGGAGCCTTGGTGTGGCTCTGTGGGCTAATGCATCAGACTGCAAAGTCATTTGAACTACAAGATCGGTGGTTCAAGTTCACCACCTGCTCCTTGGAAACCCTAAACAGGGTCGCTATGGGTCGGAATCAACTCGACGGCACTTAACAACAACAACAACAACATGTCAGAGAAGGTCCAAACCAAGCCTTTAGGACAGAACAAGCAAGCAAGACTAGCTCTACAATAGCCCTCTCCTGCCCACCCCTCTCCTTCTCTGTCCCGAGATTGTTCAAATGGATCAGGCAGATCCCTTCAGGCAGAGGCAAGCCTTGTTGATTTGCCCTGGATGCCTCTCAGTCCTTCCCCACTCACCAAATATTTCCTGAGTACCTGCTACGTGATAGCAATGTGCTCAGAGCTGACGATGAAAGGGGCACAAGATATGACTGTGCTTTGAGTTCACAACCTAATTAGGAACTATACCTATGAACAGATAAAGCCAATCTTTGAGAAATGGAGGTGATTAAGGCCTGGACTCTGGCACCAAACTGCCCCAGTTCATGATCCTGGTTGGCTACTTACTAACTATATGACCTTGAGCAAGTAACAATCTCAGTGTACACTGTAAAATGGGGATAGCAATAGTGCCTGCCTTCTAAGGTTATTGGGAAAATTAAATGTATCAATAAATTAAATGCTTAGAACAAAACCTGATCCGTAGAAGGGCTATGTAAGCATTAGTGATTATGCACAATGTTTTTAATTAAATTAGAAACAATATGCATTGCAGGCCCAGAGGATGGAGCATTGTGCCTTTGAGAACATGGAGGCCTCTTAAAAGAGGTAGTATTTCGATTCAGTCACAATGGACATATGCATCCTTTGTTCATAAGCACCTAGTAGGAGTCCAGTCACAAGTCATTATGGAGACACCTAAAACCAAGAAAAGGACCAGCAGAGAAGGGGTTCACTAAGAAAACGCAAGGGTGATTCCTTACAGTGAGTGAGGTGCTCCTGAGCAGTTAGCACGGGCCATAAACTTACTTGATTAAGACACCAGGAAGGGTTTCTCTGTAAAGAAGCCCTTTGGAATCTTGTCTTTGGTGAATTACCCACTGCCATTGAGTCGATTCTTTCTCATAGTGACCCTGTAGGGCAGAGCAGAATTGCTCCTTAGGGTTTCTGAGGCTGTAAATCTTCACAGAAACTGACTGTCCCATCTTTCTCCTGCAGTACGTTCAAATTGCTGACCTTTCAGTTAGCAGGCCAATGCTTAGCCAACCATGCCACCTAAACCTCTATCTTGATTTATACATACACATTTTTAACTATCTGCTTAATGATACAGACTTTTACTTATTGGGTTGGCTTGGACTTTGAGCAATTTTCTAAACCTCTCAAAACCTCAGGTTTTTCATTTGTAATAACAGTGCCTTCTTAAAGTAGTTGAGATCATTGAAAGAGTTTTTTTTCATAAAACACCTAATTGAAAAGCTAATAAATATCCAACAACTGTGACATTGTGGGTTAATGTGCTGAACTGCAAGGCTGGTTTGAACCACAAGGTCGGCAGTTGAAGCTCACCAGCTGCTCCAGGGAAACCCTATGTCAGGTCGCTCTGAGTTAGAAACCATTCAATGGTACTTAAAAACAACAAATGATGGCTATTGTAATTAGTTTATGACAATGGTGATGGTGGTGGTAGCATGGGAATGAGGACCCCAAAACAAACCTATTGCATCTGGTCAATTCCAACTCATAGCAACCCTATAGGACAGAGTACAACTGCTCTTTAGGGTTTCTGTAAATCTTTACAAGAGCAGTCTCATCTTTCTCCCCCAAAATGGCTGGTAGATTTGAACCACCTACTTTTGTAGTCCTGCTGGAGCACAGCAGGATAAGCACTGAACCGCAAGGTTGGTTTGAATTGCAAGGTCAGTAGTTCAAATTCACCAGTTGTTCCTCAGAAACCCTATGTAGTGTCGCTATTAGTAGGAACCGATTAGATGGCACTTAACAACCTTGAGGTTAGCATTCCAGCTATGTCACCAGAGTTTAGCAGTCCTACTATGTCACTTAAGCTCCTTGGACATGAGGACACAAGGTCATAAATGGGTCATAATTTTCCTTTTAGTCATTTCAGCTCTTTCAAGCATTTTTCATCTTGAATAATTGTGACCCCGCCCCACACAGATTGATATTCTAAGTGGGCTGGCACTGTCTCTTTTCAAAGAAATGCAGATTAGATCCATTGTTGGTTGCATGAAAACAACTACAAAGATGAAAACTGGAGGGGAAGAGAAAGATAGACATACATGTGCACTGTGAGCCCTTGATATGCCTGGCTCTGGCTCCCACACACAGACTGCAGCTCTACAGACAAGGGCAAACAGCAGAGTGAGCTGGCTGTGATCAGGTGAGGCTATCAATCATGCTGAGGGGTGAAATGAAATCATATGGGGACACTTGTGCACACTATTTCAAAATGCAAGCAACATGGTAAACACAATATTGTGAAATAAACCATGGTACTGGCCATTGGGCAACTCCTTCCACCCTACCCTGGTGACTGGGACTGCTTCCTGGCTCCCGAGAGCAATTCAGAGGCTCACACAAACATTTCACCATGTACCTCACTGTCTACAGAAGGCTTCCCACAAAAAAAAGGCAGTGGACTAATGTGTGGGAAAGGGAAAGCAGGTAGAACTGAGCTGGGGAATAAGCGGAAAAGTGGAGGGGTCAGGACCAACTCTCCCAACAGTTGGTTGGGCTGTCTACCACCTGCTAATGAGTCTCAGTGTTCCAGAATGCTGAGAAGTCTCCCATTATCCCCATACCCTCTCCATTCTAACCTGATGACACATTAAATGCCAAAGTGAAGAGGGAATTCATTTGATCTCTGTCAAAGAGATGACCACTCATCCAATAAATGACCACTAGGCTATATCAATGTGAGCAAACTGATCAGTATGGATAGTTCATGGGCCAGTGGAGGGAGGGAGGTTCACTAGGCACTTGGAGGCCAGGAATTCTGGGGACAATACATGGTAGAGGCAAGAAAGAAGACAGATACAGAAGTGGGTAATAGGATCTCTGAGAGCACTTGCCTATTTCATAGCTATTTGTATAGTCGGTATTGGCCCAGGCCCTGCAGAAGGCAGAGGATTGAGTGGGAATTAAGGGCAAGGAGAGACACACAGGCTCCAAATTGGAATCTATCCAGAGGATTAGCACTCCCCCACCCCCCAAGTCAAGCATATGCAAATGGAATGGTAATAAACTCAGATAATGATAGAGTCAGCATTTAAGCTTATCATGGAATGCATAAATTATAGGGGAGGCTTCTGTTACAGATGCAAAGACTGGATGCTCTAGCTCTGATGAGGGGGTATTCTGATTTGCAGGTGCTAACTGGGTATCTCCAGCCCAGCAGGGAGTTCCATGGGAAGACTCTCTTCCTATAAGAAAAAGAAATTTGAGGCAAGTCCATGATGTTTTGAGCCGTGAATGTTGCTCTGGAGTAGATTTGATGATCTTTTGCTAGCCATATAAAGCATCTTAGACTCTCCCTGTTCCATATACCTGCTTACACACTCAATTCCAACATTACAGGCTTATTCACTGAATCTTTATTGCTATTCCTTGAACTTGCCTGGCACACTTTTGCCTTAGGGCCTCTGTACTGGTGTTTTCTCCTTCCTCTTTAATCAAAGGTCTTTAATCAAAGGTCACTTTCTAAGTGACACTTACCTAGAACACTCTATTTATAATTATAATCCACCCATTCCTCCTTACTTTCATCCTTGTTTATAGTATCCATCATCTTCTACCAGAATGTGCAATTGGTTAAAGTTCTGAGCTGCTAACTGAAAGGTTGGTGGTTTGAGTCCATCCAGAGGGGTCCCGGAAGAAAGGCTCAGAAATCTGCTTCTGAAAACATCAGTCATTGAAAACCCCTTGGAGCACAGTTTTACTCTGACACCCATGGAATCACCATGAGTTAGAATTGGCTCAATGGAAATTGAAACCATACTAACTGAAAACAAAACAAAACAAAAAATTACTTTTTGCTATACATGTCACCTGTTTATTAGATTTGTGTGGTGCCATGTGTTAATGCACTAGACTGCAAAGCCATTTGAACTGTAGGGTGTGCGGTTCAAACCCACCAGCTGTTCCTCAGAAACCCTATACAGGGTTGCTATGGGTCGTAACCAACTTGATAGCACTTAACAACAACAGCAACAACAACTAAAATATAAATTGTGCCTTTTTTGTCTTTCTGCACACACACAGATACTAGTCATAGTCATAATGACTTTCCTTTCCAAAAATCATTGTTTTCTACTGAATAAGGATGGAGTTCTCTTACCAACTATTACAACACATATAGTCTGGTTCAGCAGTATGTCATGGTACAATAAAAATGGTAAAAGACGACCATAAAAGTCCAGAAATGTAGGGCAAATATACATTGGTTTGATTTCTCCTGTGCTCAAATAAAGACCAATCTAAAAGTCTTTGTGGATTATGACTTTTAGAACTTGCATTCCTTCAAACCACCTTAATTGACAAATAAGGCATGTAGAGATTAAATGCCTTCCCAATTTCACACATCCAATCAGGGAAAGATCAAATCCCATGTCTATTAATTCCCTATCTAGTCCATGCCTCTTTTGCCAATGTTGTCTTTTGTGCAGTTGTACTACATATTATTTGTGTCTAAGCACCCCCATAAGGCATGAAAAATGCATTTTCCATGCAATTTATGTTTAAAGACTTGTCAGGGATCCATTACAACTGCACCAAGGCTACCTCTGTTTCAGCACCTTTCCACAATGGACAGCATCCAGCCCAATCTACTCAAACCAATATATACTTTACTGAACACTTGATTCCTTTCACTTCTATTTACCTGATTAGTCAGCACCCATCTTTTGCCTTCAAGAGTAAGCGTTTTAGAGAGTTTGATGATCCATGGCCAATATGTAGCGATCTAGACAGATTTTGTGGTTTACAGACACAAATGTATTATAGTAGCAACAGACAACATGAAATCTAAAAGCTAGCAATTTTCAGGAAGCTAATAGGCATCCTGATATGAAATAACTAAATAAGTAAACATATATTCATTTAAACAAATATAAATAGCTTTCTTTCAGTGTCTATTAAAATGTGTGTTAGAAATTTCCCAGAGAAGTGCATAGTATGCATCGTTTCTCAATCTAAATTGACCATGAAAACTTGTATTGTGCAGCAGCATCTCACAGAGCTGGTGAGAACGTGTTTTCAAATTCTTTTCTCCAAGGTCAAACTATCTAAAGACAGGTCAGGAAGACCTATGGATAGCACTGGAGAAGCAAAGTAGGGACTAAAATAAAATAGAATGCAAACTGGCAAGTTTCTAGAGTCCAACAAGAGTGGAGGTAGGTCAAAGCAAAAATAAAAGAATGAATCAAAGATTCACAAGATCTTTCAAGATAAGAGGCCTCTCTCCTAAATCTGGAAAGTGAAATTTCCCCACAAACTGCCTAGCTGCTCATTAGCAGGGCCCAAGTCTCTGAAGTTCTAAATACAAATCACCAAGGAGCTGAAATCCATCCATAAGCCTGTGATTTTAGCGGCTTATGCCTTTCCAGAAGAATTACCTTACCTAGTGAAATGGCTTCTGCCCAGGGCTGGAAAAAGTTTGAATAAAATGCATTTAGCTACTATCTGAAAATCTTAAGTTACTGAGCTAAATGCAGGAGCCTTTTGTTAAAAATCACACTCAACTAGATATTGAGGTTTATTACATACTTTCTCCAATTTCCCTTCTCCTTTTATGTAATGTCAGCTGGGCTGATTTGCCTGTATTCTTTCCAGTGGAATCGTTTTATTACTCCCAAGACACAACAGAGAACCACCAGCCTTGTACAGAAGGGCACATGGCTGCATCTGGATTAGAAAAAGGGGTCTATTTATACCCAAATCAATAGGCAGATTTTAGCATAACACTTGCAGGCTTTCTGCAAAGAAAATGATAGAAAAGAAAATGCAAAATTCCTTTTCCATTCTTTTTACTGTATTATTTGCCCCCATAGTATGCTTGTCACATGGCCCCAAGCAATGTGATCTAATAATGATAGGCTGGGTTGGCACCAGGGAGGGGAAAACCCAGCTGCACTGGAGCTTTTGGGGTTGTCTCAGACAGCTGGCCAAGCCCTCACCCCCAGTGTGTTTCAAGGAAAACAGTCAGAATGTTGCTTGTAATTTATCCCAGTGTGAAACCTGACTCTGGGTCATGGCCATTCAGAGGTTCTTGCCCTTTCTAGCAACTAGAGAGTCAGAATTTTTGGGTGCTTTCAGAAGTACACAATCCTGAGGCACAAAAGTCTTTGACTCCATTTCAGTTGGGAGGTACTTCACATTTGGGCTACAAGCTGTCCGGACTGTGGTCTCCTAGTCAGCTGTAAGAAAGAGTCAAGCAGCCTGCCCCTTTCCGCAGCTTTAATTAGCCCCATGCCAAGGCAAACCAGTGAGGAATGTGTCCAAATGAGATATTTTTGAATGAAACACTTGAAACTTTAAAACAGAAGAGTAGAAGGCCTCTTCCTAAACCTAAAGGGGGAATGAGGGAGGCACCAGTCTCAGAAGCATGCAGATCATCCTAGCTGCTCCAGAAGAGCTACCCAGACAAACTTCCCAGGCACAGCACAACCACTGGCCCTTCTAAATCAATCTGTGCAAAGATCCGCCTATGCCCTCTATCAGTCCCATGACAAATTCACAACTTTCCTCTGATTGGATCTGCTAAGTCTCAGTGTCAGAGAGAGTAGCTCATGCCTACTCAGTCACTGTCTAAAGGCACATAAGAAGATTTCTAGATGCAGCCACCCAATCAATTCTCTCTTTTCGCCTTCCAGGATACTCAGCAGTGGCTGTAAGGGGAGTTCTGAATCTCAGAGAAAAAGAACTCAATGGTCTTCCCACTTGAAAACACCGAGTGAGTTTTCCAGCTTCTCTTTCTCCTGATTTGCATTAACTTGCAAACCTAGATTCTGATAACCTCAAAGAAACCCTTGCTTGCAACTAATTACAGCTAAAGTTCACAACTGACTAATAGTCAGATTATCCTTTTCTAAAATTATAATGATATGCTACTGTTATATAAATAGATCAATCTCTTCCAAAGCTCTATCTCACTGAAAAATTAGGAAGAAAGAAGAAGAGCATCATGCTTAAGCAAAACCTTAGGGAAAGAATACCATAGGGTCCAAAGCTATAGACTTAGACTATGGTATCAAGTCTCAGGAAGACATTAAATTAAAAAATAAAAAAAAATTTGGTGCAAGACATATGGATAGTACTGGAGAAGCAAAGTAGGGACTAAAATAAAATAGAATGCAAACTGGCAAGTTTCTAGACTCCAACAAGAGTGGAGGTAGGTCAAAGCATGGAGTTGTTGTTATGTGCCATGGAGTCAGTTCCGACTCATAGCGACCCTGCACAGGGTTTCCGAGGCTGTAAATCTTTACGGGAACAGAACGCCTCACCTTTCTCCCGTGGAGCAGCTGGTAGTTTCGAACTGCTGACCTTGCGGTTCGCAGCCTGATTCGTAACCACTACGCTAAGATAGCAGACATAAAACCTTTTGAAGTTCTAAGGTTTTTAAATTAAAGATTTCAGGAAGAAGGTAAGATGATGGTATTCTTGCCCTATATGGAAACGTTGTGGAACATAACACTTAAATTACTGTAATAAGGAAACATCTCCCAGGCAATAAGCAAAAATAAAATAAAACTTTAAAGACGTATATGTCAGTATGTGAAAGCCATGTGCCAAGATGCAATGTCAGTCAAAGACATCAAGTTGAATGAACACTAAAGATGATGGAATACTTTGATATGCTTAAAAGAATGCATCCCGAAACATCTAGTATGATCTCACAGTTTCTAACCTGCAAACTAAAAGAGATACATCTTTTCCAAATGAGTACCCAAATTCGATAAATTAGGGTAATATTTGCAGCTATAACACACCAAACCCAAAATTCCAACAGTCTTATAAAAGTATATTTGCATTCTAAATCATACTCCAATGTCGGTAGTCCTGGTGGGTAAATTGCTTGTCTCCATTTGATGATTGAGGATAGTCCCTTCTATTTTGTGATTTTTGTTATCCACTCAGAGTTCTGAAGCCCTTTGTATTCCTTGGACAGATGGAGAAATAGAAGACAATAGAACTCACTGTTGTTGTTGTTAGGTGCTATCGAGTCAGTACCAACTCATAGTGACCTTGTGCACAACAGAATGAAACTCTGCCCTGTCCTGTGCCAACCTTACAATTGTTGCTATGCTTGAGCCCATTGCTGCTGCCACTATTCCAATCATAGCCCTTTGTTAATATACTTGACCTTGAAGTGACAGCACTACTTTTCTCTATATTGATGGCTGCGTGGCCTCCCAGATACAGGACACCTGAGAAATATAATCCCTGGATGCAGAACTGCTGTCCAGTGACAACTCACCAATAGGGAAAAAGAAGCATAAATGTTGGTCTGAAGTTAGCCATCTCTGCCAGTGATCTATTTCAAAGCAAAGTAGCAGGATGATCTGACTTAGCCAGACTATAAGTATCATCATCAAAATATTATCCATTACTATGTATAGTAGTGATAAGAAGATAAATGGTTCTAGCCCACTCAGTGCCATCAAGCTGCTTACAATTCATAGTGACCCCACAGGACAGAATGAAACTGCTCCTTAGGGTATTTTAAGACTTTTATTCTTTATGAAAGTAAATAGCTTCATCTTTCTCCCAAAGAGAGACTGGAGGGTTTGAACTGTCGACCTTGTGTTTAGCAACCCAGCACAACCCACTGCCTTGCCAGGGTTCCTGAGATGACTTCAGGGAAGAAGTAAAATATTCAAATAAGAGGTGTCTAATGGTTTTTAATTCTTTTGTTTCTTTAGTATCCTCAGACATTTATACACAACTGATCTCTTTTGATAAATAATAATAAATACATATATACTTTCAAAGGATAAAAATAAGAGTTCAAACAAAAGATTATAAAACAATAAAAGCAAAATACAAAGTGTTCTGGAGAATAAAAAAATTTCTTCAATTCAAGACTCATAAAGATGCCACAAAGTGTGTTCCATAATAAGTCTTTAAGACTGAGAGGTAAAATCTAGTATATTGGAAAGTCAGCTAGGAACAAAAGTCAGCTAGCAACAAGAAAAAATAACAAAGGCTCCAGTTATCGGAATCATCATATATAGTGTTATGAAATCACTGTCTTCATTGAATTCAAAGATTCATCATTATTTCTCAACATTGCATAGTATTCTAATATTGTGCGTATGGGCCAGTCTGTTTATTTATTCTTCCAATGATGGGCATTTAGGCTGTCTCTTTATTTTTTGGCTAGTGTGAACAGTGCTGCAATGAATATACATGTGCATATATCTATTTGTGTCACAGCTCATATTTCTTGACGATATATACCAAGTTGAAGGATTACTGGGTCATATGGTATTTCTATTTCCAACTTTTGGAGGAAGTACCATACTGCTTTCTACAGAGTTGCACCACTTTCCAGACCCACGAGCAATGCATAAGAGTCCCAGTATCTCTACATCCTTGCCAACATTAATTATTCTCTGTGTTTTTTAACTTTGTTATTAATGTTGGGGCTATCTTACTGCAAAACAGATTCAGTGACAGAATAAAACACCCAAGAGAAAATTATTATTGTTGTAGGTGCCTTCAAGTCAGTTTTAACTCACAGCAACCCTATATACAACAGAACAAATCATTGCCTGGTCCTGTGCCATCCTCACAATTGTTTGAGTCTATTGTTGCTGCCACTATGGAAATCCATCATGTTAAATGTTATCATATTTTCTACTGACCCTCCACTTCCAAGCATGTCCTTCCCCAGATAATATGTCCAAAGTACAAGAAAGAGATGAAGTCTTGCCATCCTTACTTCAAAAGAGCATTCTTGTTGTACTATTTGCAAAGCAGATTTGTTTGTTCTTCTGACAATCCATGGTACTTTCAATATTCCTCACCAACACCAAAATTCAAATATACCAATTCCTCTGCTGTCTTACTTATTCATTGTCCAATTTTTATATGCATATGAGGTGACTAAGAATACTATGGCACGGCTCAGCTGCACTTTACTCCTCAAAGTAACATATTTGGTCTTTAACACTTTAAAGAGATCTTCTGCAGCAAATTTGCCTAGTACAATATGTTCTTTGATTTCTTGTCTCCTACTTCCATGAGCATTGATTATGGATCCAAGAAAATTGAAGTTTTTGGAAACTTCAGTTTTTCCTTCAGTTATAATGCTGTTATTTATTGACCCAATTGTGAGGATTTATGTTTCCTTTACATTGAGGTGCAAGCCATAATGAAGGCTGCAGTCTTTGATCTACGTAAGTATGTGTCTCAAGTCCTCTTAGTTTTCAGGATGCAAGGTTGTGACATCTTCAAATCACAGGCTGTTAAAGAGTCTTCCTCAAAACCAAATGCCATGCTCTTCTTTATTAAATCCAGCTTTTTAGATTCTTTGTTAAAATACAGATTGAGTAAGTTTGGTGAAAGGATACAACACGTACACACATCTCTTCTGATTTTAAACCATCCAGTTTCCCCTTGTTCTATTCTAACTGCCTCCTGGTCTATATACTGGTTCCTCATGAGCACAATTAAGTGTTCTGGAATTCCTATTCTTCCCAGTGTTATCTATAGTTTGTTATGACCTCAAATACCTTTACATAGTCAAAAAAACTCACATAAACATCTTTCTGGTATTGTATGCTTTCGGCCAAGATCCACCTGATATCAGCTATAATATCCCTCATTCCATGTCCTCTTAACCCATTTTGAATTTATGGTCAATCCCTACTGATATACTGCTGCAATCACTTTTAAATTAACTTCAAAAAATTATTACTTGCATGTGATAGTAATGATATTGTTTGATTGGCTAATTCCATTGGGTCAACTTTCTTTGTAATGGGCACCGACATCTTAAAATCAGTTGGCCAAGCAGCTGTCTTCCAAATTTCCTGACATAGACAAGTGAGCACTTCCAGTGCCGCATCATGGTGTGGAAATACTTCAATTTGTATTCCATCAATTCCTGGAGCATTGTTTTTTGCCAATGCCTACAGTGCTGCTTGGAGTCCTGGTGTGGTGTTGCAGGATAAAGCCCAGGAAACAGGTCTGAACTGCAAGATTGGTGGTTCAAACCAACCATTAGCTCCTTGGGAACCCCATACAG
>NW_006408618.1:9072927-9081845 GCF_000296735.1 Chrysochloris asiatica
ACATCAAACAATTATTTTTGGTATTCCTTTCATCTTCTTTTGATGTTTTCATCGTCATTCTATATTTTGTCCATAGACTCTCTCAGTACTGCAACCTGAGGCTTGAAGGTTTTCTCAACTTGAGAAATGCTGAGATTGTTCTTCTCTTTTGGTTTTCTAACTCCAGGTTTTTGCACATTTCATGATAATATTTGACTTTGTCTTCTCAAGCTACTTTTGGAATTTTTCAGTTCAGCTGTCCTACTTCCCCTTCTCTTCAAGTGTCTTTAGCTTCTCTATTCTCAAAAACAAGTTTCAGAGTCTTTTCTGATACCCACTTTGGTCTTTTCTGTTTTTCCTGTCTTTTTAATGACCTTTGCTTTCTTCCTGTACGATGTTATTGATATCATCCCACAAGTCTTTTGATCTTTGATAACTAATGTCTAATGCATCAAATCTGTTCTTGAGATAGTCTCTAAATTCAGCTGGGATGTACTCAAGGTCATATTTTGGCTTTCATGGAATTGTTTTAATTTTCCTCAACTTCAACTTGAACTTGCCTATGAGCAATTGATAGTCTGTTCCACAGTTGGCCACTGGGTTGACTTGTTTTAACTGATGATACTGAATTTTTCCATTTCCTCTTCACACAGATATAGTCAATTTTATTCTAGTGCATTTCATCTAGTTAAGTCCATGTGCATGTTGTTGTTGTTCTTAAGTGCCGTCAAGTTGTTTCCCACTAATAGTCACCCTGTATAAAGGTTCCAAGGAGCTCTGGTAGCATAGTGGTTACAAATCGGGCTGCGAACCGCAATGTCAGCAGTTCAAAACTACCTTCCGCAGGAGAAAGATGAGGCTTTCTACTCCCATAAAGATTTACATCCTCAGAAACCCTGAAGGGTCGCTATGAGTCAGAACCAACTCCACGGCACATAACAACAAATAGGGGTTCCAAGGAGTGGCTGGTGAGTTTAAACCACCAACCCTGAGGTTCAAACCAACCTTGTGGTTCAGTGCTTATCCTACAGCACCATACACCAGCCCATGGGCATAGTTGCCTTTGGTGTTGTTAAACACTGGTATGTTCAATAAATAAGTATTAGTCTTACAAAATTCTATCAAGTGATCTCCAGCTTAGGGTTTGTCTTTATTTCATTTTTTGTTTGTTTGTTTGTTTGTTTTTATCTGCTAGGGCATATTTTTCAACCACAGATCCTTCCTTTTTGTTTCCAACCACCAGTATCTGCCAATGAATCTTGATTGCATGTTTGATAAATTTCAAACCAAATAAGATGATTGTTGTTGTTGCTGTTGTTTTGTTCAATGGCATCAAGTCAATTTTGACTCATAGCAATCCTGTATAAGGATTCCAAGTAGTAGTTGGTGTGTTTAAGCTGCTTATCTTGCGCTTTGTCGTCCAATGTTTATCCTACAGTACCACACCAGGAATTCAATTAATTGGTAGAATTACTCAATTTCCTAATCACTGGCCTTAGTGTTCAGTGGCTAAATTTGAATAATAGTTGCATTAACTTGTCTTCCTTGTTGTTGTGGTTCAGTGCCTTTGAGTCAGTTCTGACTTAGGGTCTCTGTATAGGATTTCTGGGGAGTGGCTGATGAGTTGAACTGCACACCTTGCTGTTAGCAGTCTAATGCTTACCTTACATACCATACCAGGACTCCTTGTATACACATGGATTTTATACTATCACAAACAGCCCTGTACTTCAAGATAGATCTTGAAATTGTTCTTTTTGATGATGAATGCAATACCATTTTCTTCAATTTCTCATTCCCAGCATAGTAAACCATATAACTGTCTGATCCAAAATGGTTAATACCAGTCCACTTCAGCTAATGCGTAGGATACGAATCTTTATTCATTCCATTTTCTTTTTTACAACTCTAATATTCCTAGATGTACACAGTCCATGTTCTGATTATTAATAGCTATTTGCAGCTATTTCTTCTCATTTTGAATTTTGCCTCATCAGCAAATGAAGGCCCTAAAAGTTTATCTCCATCCATGTCATTAAAATCAACTGTACTTTGAGGAAGCAACTTTTCCCTATGCCTTCCAACCTGAGTGTCTCATCTTCTGGCACTATATCTGACAGTGTTCCACAGCTTTTCCCAGGGTTACCAGAAGCTAAACATTCAGAAGTAGACTGCCTCTCCTTCTTCTATGTTGTCTTAGTCTTGAAGCTCCACTGAAACCTGTCCACCATGGGTGACCCTTCCAGTATTCCAAATACTGGTGGTATATGTTCCAGCATCACAGTAACATACAAGCCATCACAATATGACAAACTCACAAAAGAGTGTTGGAAGACAGAGTCATCACACAGAGTGAAAAATGTAAAATATTGCTCAAAAAAACCTACTGACATCAAGTCAATTGTAACAAATAGTGATTCTTGATGTGGCACTGTAAAATCAGTACTGGACTGTGAACCACAAGGTTAGCTGCTCCTCAGAAACCCTATACAGGGTCACTATCAGTTGGAATTGACTTTATGACACTTGACAACAACAACATTGCACAGAATAGAACTTTCCCTTTGGGTTTCCAAAACTGTAAATATTTGCAGGAACATATTGCCTTGTCTTTCTCCCACAGAGCAGCTGGTGGGTTCAAATTGCTGATCTTGCAGCTGGCAGTCCAATGTTAAACCTATTTCACAAGAGTGCCTTAAAATGCTAAAGATGCTAAAAAAGAAAATATGAAAGAAAAGTTAAGAAACTTATAGTCAGAAAGTTCAACATATATTTAGACAGAGTTTCAGAAGAATTCTAATATTATAGAATAAAAAATAAGAAATATTCAAAAATAAATGGATGATCCTTGTCCAGAACTGATAAAAGATATAAAATATCATTTTTATGAACGCCAACAAATCCAAGATACATCATAGGAAACTGCAAAACACCAAAGATAAATTGAAGACCTCAAAAACAAACAGAGATAAGAGAGATTATTTATACAGTCATTATAATGAAATTGACAGCTAACATTTCATCAGCAGCATTGAAACCAGAAGACAGTATAATACTGCAGTTTTCATCTTAGTGCTGATGATAATAATAATTACAGTAAAATCTTCATAAAGTTAACACACATATAATACAGCTGAAACTAGATTCCTATTTTAGCCTTAAGTTATTGTCTTGTGTAGATTAGATAGTATAGAGGGTGGGGTGGAATCTCCAACCAGCTAAGAGATTCCTAGAATCATGGTTACTATCTTGAAAGTCTCATCCAGCCATGAGACCTAGACTTGTCCCACCAAGATTTAAACTGAAGTAGTTAATGTCCTCCAGGTTGTGCCTAACTAATGCAGGGACCTAGACAGATTTGGGTTACATGACTAGGCCTGATATGATCAATAATCAATTCAAGGAGACTTGAATGAAAGACATTATCTCACAGAAAGCACAATAGATGAACAGCCAGCCAGCTACTTGTATAGGCTTACCCAAGCCATTTCACTAATCTGAACATAATGTGACCTGCATTTTATGAAATTTTATGAAAATGAATATTTGAGGGTCATGCTTATTGCATGTTGTTGTTAAGTGCCGTCGAGTCGGTTGCATGTTAGGGTTCTACTATATTAACCTAATATTGGACACCAAGATGGATTACCTTTCAAAAACAATGATGTAATAAAGATACATTTACCTATTAAATTCTGAAAAAAGTTTACTATAATCAGACCCTTCCAAAGGAAATTTTAAAGAATTTCTTTAAAAAGAAAGCTAATAGCAGGAAGAAGCGCTGACACACAGGAAGGAACAGAAGTTAAATTAAAAAGTCAACATATGGATACATTTAAATAAAAGCTGACTCTGTAAAATAATAATAAAGTGTCTAACATATGAAATTAGTAAAAAAGAGAGAATTATAAAGGCAGACATCTAGAAGCTGGAAAGCAATAACTGCAATTCAACCATTCTAGGACTCCTAGTATGGCACTAGTAGGACCAGCAATGAACTGATAACCACAACATTGGTGGTTCAAACACAGTATACTCCTCAAAAACTCTAGACAGGTTCACTATGTGTAGCAACAGGAACAACAACACATAACAACAACAACTTTGGGAAAAAGGTTAAAATGTCGATGACCTTTATATTGTGTTGAATATGCATTTTAACATTTTCAAAAGCAGCCACCAAATGTATAGAAATAAAATTAATACCTTTTGGATCAAAGACCTAAATATAAAACCAAAACTATAAAAATCATCAATGAAAACATTGGGGCAAATTTAGGAGCCATCAATTATGGCATCAATCAATTATCAGTTAACCAAAAATAACTAACAACAAGTAAATAAACTAAAAATTAAATACTTATGTGCATCATAAAACTTTCCCAAAAGAATAAGAAAGATTTGGAAAAACTATCTGACAACAACATACCCAACAAAGCATTGGTGGTTGGTGGTTGTGTGCTGTGGAGTCAGTTCTGACATATAGCGACCCTGTATAGGGTTTCTGAGGCTATAAATCGTTATGGGAGCAAAAAGCCTCATCTTTGTCCTGTGGAACAGTTCGTAGTTTTGAACTGCTAACCTTACGTTTCACAGCCTGATTTGTAACCACTACACTACTGGAGCACTAGTCTCTAAAATTTATAGAAAACTTCAACACCTGAGTAACAAAAAGACAAATAATCCAATTTTAAAATGAGCAGAGGACATAAGCAGACATTTCATCAAAGAAGATATTCAGGTGTCCATCAAACACATGAAAAAATGCTAGCAATCATTAGCCATTAGAGAGATGCAAATAAAAACAATGATGAGATAGTATTTCACACCCACAATAATAATGAAGTTCAATAAGACAGAAAACATCAAGTGCTGGTGGCATGTGGAGAGACTGGTATTCTCATTCAAGGTTAGAGGGACTATAATACAGTGCAATCACTGTGAAAAATGGTATGGTACTTCCTTAAAAGTTAGAAATAGAAATACCATTTGATCTGTCAATCTCACTACTAGGTACATAACCTAAAGAAATAAGAGCTGGAGCATAGACAGTTATATGTACACCCATGTGCAGTGCAGTATTAGTCACAATAGCAAAGAGATGGAAACAACCTAAATGTCCATCGTGGATGAATTGATAAACAAACAATGGTACATACACACAATGGAATACCACACAACCTTAAAGATTAATGAATAATTCATGAAACACCTTCTAATGTGAATGACCTGAAGAACATTATGCTGAATGAAATAAGTCACTCACAAAAAGAAAAATATTGTGTGAGTTCAGTATCATTAAAAGTTAAGGAAAGGTTTGTTGTTAAGTATAGTTGAGTCAGTTCTACTCATAGCAACCTTATATAAGGTTTCCAAAGCTTTAATTCTTTGAGGGATCAGAAAGTCTCATTTTTTCTCCCATGGAGCAGTTGGTGGGCTCCAACTGCAGACGTTGTGCTTGAAAGTCCAGTGCTTGAATATTTATACAGAGATTTAAAAAAAAAAAAAATTTGATGGTTACCAGAGACAGAGGTGAGGTGGGGTGGAAAATCACTAACTAGATTATAACATATTCATTTGGTGATGGGAAAGGAAACATACAATAAGGGGTTGATCCACACAATACCACAAAAGAAAAGGAAGGCATAGAGAAGTGAACAAGAGTTACAGACAAAACAGAAAAATACTATTGCACATACAATTCTGCATTTTCCTTAATAGCACACATTAATCTACAAGTAAACACATAGACAGACAGATAAGATGAATAGAGTTGGTTAGGCAAACAACATTTCTACAAAACATATTTATTTGTATGTTCTATAAATATGTCCAGGTTTATAAAAGAAAAAACAGACAACGTTTTACATCCTACTTTTGTGAGCAGCAACTAGGGCCTTTATAACGTGTGAGCAGCGATTTAAGGTGCAGTTATTAGTCTTTCCCCATCCGGAGCAAAAAAGAGTGAAAAGAATACATGGAAACAGTCTAAATAATTAATAGACCACGTGAACATTAGCCTCCATGACCCTGAGACCTGAACTAGATAGCGCCTGGCTACCACTGTTGACTGCTCTGAAAGGTATTACAATAGGAGGTTCTGGATAGAGAAGGAGAAAAGTGTAAAACAAAGCTCAAAATAACAAGAATAATTATCAAAAAACATACTATAGACTTAGTCACTCTACAGACCTCAAACTGAATTTGCCTAATTCCTAGGTCTCCCTACCAGGCTCAACTTTAACCAAGCAATAGACAGGCCAATAGGATGAACACTGTAAGATAGAGAAGCACTTCTTAAAACAAACAATCATTCAGGATCCAAAAGACATATATTTGCCCAGGGATACAGCAGAGAAGGCAAGAATGGATAGGAAAGAAGAATGAATAGAAAGTATAAACACAGAGAAGAAGCAGGAAGAGTGCTGTTACATTGTGGGAACTGCAATCAATATCACCAAACAATTGTGTTGAATGGAAAACCAATTTTTTTTTGTAAACTTTCACTCAAATTATAATAAGTGATTAAAAAAAACAAAATTAATATTGTTCAAAACAGTAGAAAAGAAAGAACTATTTAAACAAATTAAAATAAAGTTAAGCAAGGTGGAGGATCCAGGAGCAGAGCACCCTAGCACCATCAAGAGAGAAAAGCATGAGCAGAATCTGAAATGCTATCCAGAGAAGCAGCAACACCAGAGATAGAGGCAGAGGTGATGGCATGGAGAGATGGAGCAGCTGAGGACTCCAGACTCATGGAAAGAGAAAGGTTGTGTGCTGCTGGCCAGGAGGCAAGCTTGCAGAATGTGTCCTTGGGTTGTTTAAATTATTATATATTCCTGAGTGGTTTTGTGTACATTAAAAACAAAACAAAAAAACAGGGGAAAGAGGATGCATGGAGAGGATTGTAATCATTCCAAGGAAATGAAATCCAATAGGATGAGTGTAAAACCGATGTTCCTCCATATAAACTATCACTCAATTCATACACAAAAAAAAAACTTTAAAGAAAAGAAAAATGGGGGAAAGAAGAACACAGAAAAAAAAAAAAAAGAGCATAAAATAAAAATGGAATAAACCTAAATGTATTAGTTATAATAATAAATATACACTAAATTCTCTCATTTAAAATCATAGATTTACAGATAGGATTTTTTAAGCTGTGCAGCCTTAAGTGTTATGTTGTTGTTGTTATGTGCCATGGAGTCAGTTCTGACTATAGCGACCCTGTACAGGGTTTCTGAGGCTGTAAATCTTTACGGGAGCAGAAAGTCTCCTCTTTCTCCCACAGAACAGCTGGTAGTTTCGAACTGATGACGTTGAGGTTAACATCCCGATTCATAACCACTACGCTACCAGAGCTAAACTTAAGACATAAAAGCATCTCTTCTCTTGAACACTTTAAAAGGTCTTGTGCAGCAGATTTGCCTAATGCAATACGTCCTTTGATTTCTTGACTATTGCTTCCATGAGTGTCTTTGATAACGTCAATATTTTTGCCATTTATCTTGGTGTTATTTATTGGTCTAATGGTGAGGATTTTTGTTTTCTTTGCATTGAGGTGCAACCCATACTGGAGGCTGTGGTCTTTGATCTTCATCACTAAGTAATTTACATCCTTTTCACTTTCAGTAAGCAAAGGTATATGATCTATATATATCACAGGTGGCTAATGAGGCTTCCACTAATACTGATGTCACGTTCTTCTTCATATAATCCAGCTTCTCAAATTATTTGCTCAGCATAGAAACTGAATAACTATGGCAAAATGATACAATACTGGAGTACACCTTTCCTAATTTTAAACTATTCAGTTTTCCCTTGCTCTTTTTGAACAACTGCTCTTCTGTGAGTTATTCAGGTATCCATCTCACACAAAATTTTTGAAACTCATGTCTGTCATGGATTATTTCATTGTCAGAGTCATGGCTGATTTGCAAATGATTTGCCACATAATCCACTGTCACTTGACTAGTCAACAGAATCATTTCACATGCATCAGCCATGGACATGGGTGGGCATTTTAATATAACCACAGTTCAGAAAACTTTTGACTCATCCCCCATAGATAAAATTTCCAAATTCCTGGATAAGCATAATTTACCAAAACTGACTCAAAATGAATAGAAAGCCTGCTACATAAAAGACTACATATAAACAACTTTAAAATGTTCCATTAAGAAAATACTAGGCCCCAGGAGGAGGGGCTTGATGACTGAATAGGCATAAAGGTTGTGCAGACACTCTTCAACAAAAACATGGAAAACCAGACAAAACAGATTGAGAGTACAGTTCTGGAACTCTGAATTTCAGCTAGAGGGATAAAGAAGTAGATCGAGTGCTTACTGGGAGAAAGAATTTGAACAGAAGCAAGAAAGAAGATTATTTCTGATGTGGGGTGACTAATGTGATCTGCCGCAACTATTCTGAATGGGAGTGAGTGAATTGAGAGGTATGAGAAGATTCCCACTGCAAAAACCTGCCTATGACTTACAGAGACAAATTAGACAGCAACTGCAGCCATACAGTCAAGTAACAACTGCAACCTCTAAAACCCCACCAACTGGGTAAGAGCCAGTAGTAGAGACTATACACCAGAGTAGCATCTACAACCAACACCTGCTAAAAACATTGAATTTAACTATATGAACAGTGAACAGAGATGCTTATCTCCTGATCACACCTTCCAAGAGGTAACTGGAGAGTGCTTAAGAAACATCAACATACATTCATCAAATTAATACATATACAACAACACCACAATGCCTAAAAAACAGTAGAAAAATTCTGTTCATATTCATAAATGAAACAGAATATCTCAAACAAACAACCAAAAGGAAGAGCTAGAAATTTCTATAGAGGGAGAAGAGGCTCCAGAAATACCTGAAAAAGAATTCAGGAGAATGATATTGAGGCACATCCAAATGTTCCAGAGGAAG
>NW_006408618.1:9082575-9084280 GCF_000296735.1 Chrysochloris asiatica
ACATAACCATAATAAATACCTATGCTCCCAAAGAAAAAGCTTCAAAATACATAAATCAAATCCTAATGGAATTGTAGAAATATGAACTCTACAATAATAATAGAAGATTTTAATATACCACTTTCGAAAAAGGACATAACAACCAGGAAGAAACTCAACAAAGACACATAAGAACTAAACAATACAATCAATCAACTTGATGTCGTAGATATACACAGAGCATTCAACCGAACAACAGCATAGTACTCATTCTTTTCCAGTACACATGGAACATTCTCAAGAACAGACCATGTGTTAGACCACAAAGCAGTATAAATTTTAAAACATAAAAATATTGCAAAGCATCTTCACAGATCACAATGCTGTAAAATTAAAAAACAATAGGAAGATGAAGGAAATGAAATAAAATACATGGAAACTGAATAATACACTACTTAAAAGCTGTTGGATAGTTGTTGTTGTTAAGTTGCATCAAGTCGGTTCTGACTCATAGTGATCCTATGTAGGGTTTCCAAGGAGTAACTATAAAAGCACATTATCCTGCAAAACCACACCAGGAGAGCAAATAAAAAGTGCAATGAAAAAAAATTCCTAGTAACAAATGAGAACAAAATCACAACATACTAAAACTTTAAGGACAAAGCAAAAGTAGGGCTAAGGGGGTAATTTACAGCAATAAATGCACACACCCCAAAAGAAGAAAGAACCAAATCAACATATTAACACAACATCTCTAACAATTAGAAAAAGACCAGCAAAGTAAACCTATAGTCCCCCCCCCCAAAGAAAAAAGAAATAATAAAGATTAGAGCAGAAATAAATGAAATAGACAACAGAAAAAAAATGGGAAGAATCAACAGGACATGAAGCTGGTTCTTTGATAGGATTAATAAAATTGAAAAATTATTGGCAAATCTAACAAAAGAAGATGCAAATAACATGCATAGAAACCACATGAGTGACTTCACAACAGAACCAATGGAAATTAAAAGGACAGTAACAGAATACTATAAAGAGTTGTACTCTAACAAATTTGAAAATATAGAGGAAATGGATACATTTTTAGAAAACTGTATCTACCTAAACTTACACAAAGTGAAGTAGAAAACTTAAACAGCTCTACAAAAAAAAAAATAAAAACCATGATCAAGTCATCAGAAAATCCCAACATGAAAAAGTCCAGGCCCAGATGACTTTATTGGTGGATTTTACCAAACATTCAATGAGCTGTCAGCAATTTTACTCAATGTATTCTAGAATATAGAAAAGGATGGAAATTTTCTTAAAACATTTTATGAAGCCAACATATACCAAAACTAGGAAAGGACTTTATTAAAAAAGAAAATTATAGACTAATATCCTTCATGAACATAGATGCAAAATTCTCATAAAAATCCTAGTGAACAGTGAAAAACAACATATCAAAAAATAATAATACATCATGACCAAGTGGATTTCATATCAGAGATGCAAGAATGGTTCAATATTAGGAAAATAATCAATGGAATCCACCATATAAATAAAAAAGGAAAATAACCACATGATCATATCAATTGATGAAGAAAAAGCATTTGACAAAATAAATCACCTATTCTTTCTAAAAAATACTCAACAAAGTAGAAATTGAAGGAAATTCCTCAACATTATTAAGAGTATATCTACAAAAGCAACAGCCACCATCGCTCTCAATGTACAGGAACTGAAA
>NW_006408618.1:9086375-9092290 GCF_000296735.1 Chrysochloris asiatica
ATAACATGGATGAACCTTAAGGACATTATGCTGAGTGAAATTAGTCAGTCACAAAAGGTCAAATATTACATAAGATCATTATTATAAAAGCTTAAGAAAAAATACCCATACTAAAAGGGAAGACAAAAATTCTTTGTTGGTTACCTGTGGGGGGAGGGAAGGGTGGTAGAGCACAGAGTAGGGGGTATACACATCATAGTTCAGGTGTTGGGAAGGGCAATACACAAGAAGTGTATTGGAAGGAAGAACAAGGTAGATAGGGAAACACTGAGGCAGGTTTGCATGGGCTAAATGGGATAGAGGTAAATAGTAATGTATGCTCAACCTTTAAACAACAGGGCTCTGTGATACAGGGATTGAGGCACAGTCTGAATGGGTAAAAGAAGAGAAATAATGTTAAGATGTTTGACTGTCTTTTGAATATTGATTTCCCTTGCCTACTATTGTAAAATAGACAGCTGAGTGGGATAGAAAGAAACATTGGGAAACATGATTACAGAATGCTTGTAAACCTGTCGTCAGCCTATAAATGATTGGAATACCTCAAAGGGATTCTAGAACTTGCCCAGTGAAATAGGGCTTACTGCGGAATCTTTGTAGTGTATAGGACCTTAGGTGGAACACTGAGCCATATCGAGAACATTCTCACTTGAAAGGACAAGCAGACCAGCTTGGAGCAGCTAGAGGAACAGAAGCTACTTCTTGAAAAAAAAGACCAGCAGGAAAAATTTTTTAGTGGCAGTCTGATTGGCTACTATAATAACAAGCAAGCTGTGTGCCGGGAAGCCATCAAGGCAAGCAATCAAGTCCCTTCAGGACAAAACCCCCTCCAAGACGGAGAATGAAAGAGAACACATGAGCTAGCATGTAAGCTTGCTGGTGACAACATTGGTCTGCTGGTGAGTGGAAGAGGGAGAAAGGCAGCAATGAAGAAATTAGCTGAGTTTGACCACATTCCATAGACTTTCGTCAACCTGGAGATGAAAGAGAGAAGAGGAAGGGCTGGTTAGTCCAAAGTGTGAGACCTGGAGACTCCTGGGCTCATGGACAAGGACATAGCCATGGAGGGCTAGAGTTAAGAGTGAAGTGTCCAGTTAGTATAAAGTGATAGGGTAGACACATGATAGCTTGGGTGATGGGGAGGGTAATATACAAGGAGAGTGAGGGCAATGCCCAATAAGGAGGAGGGTGGTAGATGAACAATGAAGATCGGGGAAGACCTCAGGAGGCTTGCATGGACTAAATGGGATAGAGGTAAACAGTGATATATTCACAACCCTGGAACAACAGGGCTCTATAACATAGGGATCAATACATAGTTTGAATGGATAAAGGAGGGGGAAAAGGTTTAGGGGCTTGACTGTCTTATAGATAATGGTTTCCCCTGCCTACTATTGTGAAATAGATACTTAAGTGTGCTAGAAATGAATATTGGGAATTACAATTACAGAAAGTTGGTAAATCCGTCTTCAGCCTAAAATTGATTGGATTAAGTAAAAGGGGAATTAGAAAAGTTGGAAAAGAAAAAAAAGAACATACTGTTCCAAATTATTTTAGAGGGCAATTCTCACAATATTGAAGGAACAGGGCAATATGAGTTAACATGATGGTAGATATTTTTATCTGTTTTCTTCTCTGCCATAATACCAATCTTTAGAACAATTTCTGACATATGTCATTGTTGTTAAGCACCATGGAGTCTATTATGACTAATAAGTTTCAGAGGAACCACTAGTGAGTTTGAACCACTGACCTTGTGGTTCAAACAGACCTTGTGGTCCTGTGCTTATCCTATAGCACCACATATGACGTATGTTATTGCGTACAGTAGACTTCAATTAACTTTATGGGACTTGTCTGAATGTAATGCTGAAAACAAACATGGACAATATAAGAAAGGAAAATTGAAGGCTAATTTCATTGATGAATATATTTGCAAAATTATTAAAGGAAATTAAGTATACCAAATCCATCACTATAAAGAAAGAGAACATAAATCAAATTAGGCTTATCTTAGAAATACAAACATGGTTTCAACACTAGAAAATGTTTTAATATAATCACCACATTAACTACTTTAAAGGAAAAAAACTGGATGATTAATACAGAAAAAAAATATTTGCTAAAAATCTACATACACTATATTTTATCAAAGTGCAAAAGCAAGAGAACTTCCTAAACTTGCAACTCAAAAACTGGAAGAAACATTACCTCAATGGATAAATGTTAGAATGATTTCCTTTAAAATAAGCACCAGGACAAGGTTGCCTAATAAAATCCTATAAAAGAACTATTCAGCACAGCAGATGCCTGGTGTGGCACTGTAGGATCAGCACTGGACTATGAACCACAAGATAAGCAGTTCAAACTCACCAGCTATTCCTCAGAAACCCTATACAGTGTTGATATGAGTCAGAACCGACTGGATGACACTTAACAACCATGATTTAGCACATCAGGAGATCATAGCTAAAGCTATAAAAATTAGAATGATTAAAACAAAATTGTTATTATCCACAGATGATATGACTATCTATATCAAAAAGGCAAATACATCTACACGTCACTAGAATTAAGAAGTAAATTGGGCACCAACTCTGTCAACTTGAGGGTAGAGCATACAACGAAAACTCACTGTTTTACTGGCCAAAGGTCTCAATTTCGCGCAGAGGGTAGACCAACTAGAAATTTCACATGGAGATTTTTAAGCAGGAAAACCATAGAAGGACTAAGATAATAAACTTTCCAAACATTCCAGGCTGATATTTAGTATGCAGGGAAGACCCAAAAGAGTCTAGAAAAATATCAGGTATCAGGAAAACCTTGAACAACACTATCAACAAATTTGAACAAATTGATATCTATAGAACACTCCACTTAAACAAACAGAGAAACAAACAAAAAATAAAATAAAACTGAAAACTTAAGGTCTAACATGTTAATAGTTACTTTACATGTAAGTGGTCTAAATACACCAATTAAAAGATACTAGCAGAGTGAATTAATAATAAAGCTTACTCAATTGCATGCACAGTGGTCCCAGAGAATAAACACTAGACTATGACTCACAAGGTTGGCAGTTAGAGCCCACCAGCCTCTCCATGGGAGAAAAATGAGATATTTTTCCTCTTGAAAGATGTGTTGTGGTTCTGACTCATAGTGACACAGAAGTCCAGTTCAAATATTTACAACTTCCGAGACCCTATACACTGTGAATCCAAACTGACTCGAAGGCACTTAACAACAAACCTATTTCAAACACAACAAAATAAAATAATAGAAAAATATATATTATGCTGCTAGTATCATGAAATAAGAAAGAAATTTCTTTTTAAACCTTTGTATGTGTGAACTGGGAAAATGTTTACAGAGCAAACCAGTTTATCATTTAACAATTTGTATACATTTTGTTTCATGTCACTGATTGCAGTCCCCACAATGTAACATCAGTTATCCCACTTCCTCCCTGGTTTTCCCGTTACCTTTACTCCTTTCCTAGCACTTTCTGCTTTCTGAACTTTGTTCTTGGGAAAGTGAAGTCATTTTGATCTTAAATCGTTGATTATTCTAAAGAGGATTCACCCTGATGTCACTGGCCACCTTATAGACCTATATTTAGGTTGAAATTTGAACCTCGGATATGAGTTCTGTTCCAGGCCTGAAAAGCGACTAAGGGTGTTAATCTCAGAAGTTCCACCAGTCTCTCAATTAAACCAGTAAACCTGGTCTTTTTTTATGATTTTAAGTTTTGTTGAACATTTTTCTCCCATTCAGGACCTTCTAATGTGACCACTTAAAGAGCAGCTAACAGTGGTAACCAGGTGACAGCCCTACTTAAGGTAGTGGAGGCTGAGGTTTGTGTGGTCCATTAGGTCACTGAACTAATTTTTCTATCTGTCTTTGATTTTCTTCACTCTTCTTACCTTCTGAAAGGGAGAGACCAGTAATTGCACTCTAGATGACCCCTTGTAAACTTTTAAGACTCCAGCCATTACTTACCAACATAGCAGCAGAATGTTGCCTTCGTGGACTATGTTATACCAATTGACTTTGATGTTTCCCAAGAGTATGGTCCTGATCTCCAGATCCAGGGACTTTTTTCCTTCAAGGTGTTTGATTATGGCTGAGATGTTTTTATAACTCTACTATATTCTCTATTATATGCTCTACTATATTCACATATATTCAAACATATTCATACATATGTGGACCCCCGGTCAGTTTCAGCCATAGAAACACAATTCAAATTTACCAGTCACTCATTGAAAACCATACAGTGTGGCTATGAGTCAGAAATGACTCACCAGCACTTAACAACAACAACTATTTTGCAGTATATATTAATATGTTGTTTTTAAGTGTTGTCAAATTGGTTCCAACTCATTGTAACCCTGTATAGGGTTTCCAAGGAGTAGCTGAACCAACCTTGTGGCTCAAACCAACCTTGCAGTCCAGCGAGTTTACACATATGCCAAAAACCTATATGCATTCTGGTCATAGGTCTAATCTCATTCTCTTTCCCATACTTATTTAGTTTATGAGTCTGTCTATGCATCTGCTGGTAGATTATTGCTATTGCTGGATTGTGCATATAATAATACTTATTGAGAGCTTTTTCTTAATGATAAGTAGTTTGTCAAGAATATAGAACAATCCTAAATATTTATGTACCTAGTAACATAGCTGCACAGTGCATAAAACAAAACCCAATAGAACTGAAGGGATAAGTACACAAATCCAAAATTATAGTTAGGAAATTTAATAGCCTTTTCAACCATTGATCAAACAAGTAGATAGAAAATCGCTAAATACATAAAAGACTTGAACACTATCAATCAATTGAGCCTAACTGATATTTATAGAGCACTCATTTAAACCAGAGTCCTGGTGTGGTGCTGTAGAAACAGCACTGAACTGCAAGGTTGGCAGTTCAAACCCACCAGTCTCTCCATGGAAATCCTGTATAGGGTCACTACAGTCTGGAACCACCTTTAAGGTACATAACAACCACCACCTAAAACCAACAGAATATACACTCTTGTCATGTCCATATGGAACATTCACCAAGATAGACTATATGAGTAATTCTCCTTTTAGATACAAACTAGAGTAACAAAGAGTCCTGGTGTGACACTGTTGGATAAGCAGCAGACTTCAAGGTCAGTTTGAAATGCAAGGTTGGCAGTTCAAACTTACCAGCCACTCCTTGGAAGCCTTATACATGGTTGCTATGGGTCAGAACCAACTTGATGGCACTTAACAACAACAAGACAAGTAATACAAATGGAATATGACTTTTTGCATCAGGAAACATGTACAAGCATGACTCTTACAACATTGTTAATGAGAAGAAGTGACCTGAAATAATACAAGTGAACATGGACAGAAACCTTGAGTAGATGAATTGTGCTTTATTAACACAGTGGAAAATATTTAGTCAATTAGAGCTCAAATTTAAATGAATTATATTAACAGGAATGAACCATATAAATATAAGGTAAAAAATTAAGTAGCAGATATAGTTAAATAAAGAGTCCTGGTATGGCACTAGGGATTAATGCGCTGGACTGCAAAGCCAATATGAAGTACAAGATTGGCGTTTCAAGCTTACCAGTTGCTCCTCAGAAGCCCTGTAAAAGGTCTCTATGGGTCAGAATTGACTCGATGGCACTTAACTACAACAACATAATTAATTAAAATTTTATAAACTCCCCAAGCAATTAAAATTAAACAATGTATTATTTAAAAATAGATTAAAAAACAAAAAAAAATGTCATAGAGTAGGTTACACTATAGATTACGAATCGGGCTGCGAACCTTAAGGTCAGCAGTGTGAAACTACCAGCTGTTCCGTGGGAGAAAGATGAGGCTTTCTGCTCCCGTAAAGATTTACAGCCTTGGAAACCCTGTATAGG
>NW_006408618.1:9093355-9149980 GCF_000296735.1 Chrysochloris asiatica
GAACCGACTCCACGGCACACAACCACCACCACCAATAACAAAGATGTTCTAGTTCTTAAACTACATGGTATAGTTATTGGCATTTATTATTAGGTTTCATAATTTTTAAATGTTTCAAATGTTCTCTTGCATATAGGGAAAAAATTTAAACAAAATTTTTTAAAAATAATTTCTCAATATAGATAGACAAATACAAAGAAAATGAATGGAATTATTTAAAAAGTTATTCAGGAGAAAATATGAAGACAAAGGAGATGCAAATTATGCATAATTCAGTGTTTATGAAGAATAGAAACAGACCAAATGTTCCAAAATTATCATTTAAACAAATTTCATGACAGAAATGCTTAACTCTACAGACTGAGATTATACAAGACTATGCATAGGAAGCCAGTCACTTACTAGGGGAGGAGGCACACACATGGCCCTTGCCTTCACTGTAGTACTCAGTAGACAGAATAGCTTGTTTCATGACTTCTTACTCTATTAATCTTGAATTAAAAGATAAAAAAAATTATATATACCATTTACAGCTTTGTGAAGAACGAGTAAAGCGAACTAAATTGGAGATTAGAATTCTTGAGTTCCACCTTTCAATCACTCTCTGTGTTCTTGATTAAGTAATTTCACCTGTCTTAACTCAACGTGGCACTGTGGGATCATGCAGTGAACCAAAAGGTAGTTTTGACCTGCAAGGTTGGTGGTTCAAATTCACCAGCAGAAACAGTCGCTATGAGTTAGACTCAACTAAAAGGCATATAACAACAACAACAATAACAACAACTCAACATAAAAACTGTGGACGTAGGCCTAGTTCTGGTCTGGTTGCCAACACTTGCCCTGAGGAGCAGGTCAAGGGTCCATATCCAGTATCTAAAAGGAGTAGTGAGATCAGGCTTGGTTCAGGAAAACGTCCATACTAGAAAGATTCAATCTGGTGAACAAAAGGAAGATCTCCAGATAAGGTGAGCAGGGAAATGCTGGACTGAATGATAATGTGATATGCTAAGTAAGCACACAGGCATTGGAGTCAGATCTCTGTATATATGAATCTGATGCCTGCTACCTTACTAGCCATGTGACCTTGGGTATATTACATAACCTCTGTAAGCCTTACTTGGTTTATATGTAAAATAAAGTTAATAATTCTGCTGTCCTTAGAAGAAATGCAACCAGAATGCTCCTTAAAAAAAGGATGGCAAGACTTCGGCTCCCTTACTTTGGACACGTCACTAGGAAAGACCAATCACTAGAGAAGGAAAGCCATCATGGTTGGTAAAGCAGAGGGTCAGTGAAAACTAAGGAAGCCCTCACTGAGGTTAATTCACACAACAACAACAGTGGATTCCAATATAACACCAATCATGAAGATGGCACAGGAATGGGCAGCATTCTGAAATACACACAGTTGCCATGAATCAAAGCTGATTCAACAGCAACTAACAACATCAGCAACAATTCTGCTGTCACAGTATTGTTCCATAGTATTTCCCAAACACTCACAGCAGTGCTTGGTAACAAATTGATGCTTAATAAATTATAATTATTATCCGACAAATTCTGGGCCTTAACAGATATAAGTTGAAGGCTGCGGTTAAGTGTCCATCCCTATTTCCTATTGGTTGAGGAGGTTCCGGCAGTGAGCCTGTTGGGGAAGGGCATTTCATATGTCCCTGTAAGGAACTAGTTAAGACAGGAACAGACACAGTTTTTCGCCTCAGTTTTGTCATCTGCATATCCGATAAAATGATTTGACCAGACAATCTCTAAGGGCCTCATAGCTCAGAGCTCTAAAACTCCTTGATCTGTGAACCAAATCTAATGTGCATTCTATGTTTAGAATTGATATATTGTTAGATCATTCGAGAATGGCTAAAATCATCTCATCTATTGATTTATATAAAGGGTTATGGTAAATGACCTTGGATAAAGAATATAATCTAAAATGGTATTTGTAACAACAAATGGAGTGAAAAGATTTAATGGCTTGCCCTTTGGGCTGAGAACCTCTTAGAATCATATATTCTTAGAATTTAAAGGGATCTCAGAAGCTAGCTAACCATTCCAACCAAAGGAGGAAAGACAATGGCCAAACCCTGACCTGAATATATCAAATGACAGGGACCTCACTGCTTTACAAGATGCTTTTTCCATCTTTGGATTTCTATTGTTAAAGTTCCCCTTTATGTTTATCCTGAGGTAAAAACTTTTTTGAAGCCAAATCTTTTTCTTCCTTGACATAATGACAATATTTGAAGAAAGTTGACAAGTATACTGTTAATCTTCTTCCTACCATGCTATACAACCTTAATCAATTTATCATTCTCCATATAAACATTTTCCAGACCCCTGAGCATTCTGATTGATCTCTCTCTAATCCACTTTGTATCTGTGTTAAAATGAGGCCCAATGAACCCAATCCAGGACTCCAAATGGAGTTCAAGTAGGAACACTTACCCCCATTAAGACGGGTACAATGCTCTTCTTTATGCCTCTGAAGAATGGGTTTATAGAACCCTGCTGTGGAGTTATAGGATAAGCACTGGGCTTCTAATTGCAAGATCAGCATCAAACCCACCAGTGGCTCTTTGGAAACCCTATACAAAGTCGCTATGAGTCGGAACCAATGGAAAACACTTAACAACAGCAACAACTACACTGTTGGCTTATATTACACTTGGTGGAGGTAACAGGACCATTTCTTAGATCATGCCAACCTTACCTGCAAACTTAAGGCTTCCACTACAAGATCAGAGGTTTACACTTTTTTTTAAAGTTATGTTAACTTTTTTCAAATGAAACCACATGTGGATTCCCAACGAGGGAAATGGGACAAATAGAAGTGTGCTGGCTGCACTCTGCCCCATTCAGTGCCTACCTTTTTTGCTCTCAAAGAGGGTCTATAAAGTATTTCCCAGAAAACACAAAGAATGTGGGAATCACAGTTTATAAATCACTGACAAACTTGATCTCTCATGTTCCTTTGAGCCATGATATTCTACAATTCTCACGGGAAACTGTGAATGTAGTCATGGAGTCTATAGTGTACTAGATTCCAATGTCAGCTCATATACCTGTTCTGCTATTCTGTAGATAGATGATGTTGAAGAAGTTTCTGTGCCTATTTCCTCATGTAGAAGTTGTTGTTATGTGCCGTGGCGACGGTCTTGACTCATAGTGACCCTGTACAGGGTTTCTGAGGCTGTAAATCTTTACTGGAGCAGAAAGCCTCATCTTTCTCCCACAGAACAGCTGGTAGTTTCAAACTGTTGACCATGAAATTAGCAGCCCAATTCGTAACCACTACGCTACCAGAGCTAGGAAGGATAATTGTCCTTATCTTATAGGGAAGTTGTGAGGATAAAATTAATACAACACATGCATGCTATTTAGAAGCATATCTAGTATTTGTTATTGTTGTTAAGTACCGTACAGGACTTCTAAGGAGTGGCTGGTGGGTTTGAACCATTGATTTTTAGCTTAGCAGTCTAGTGTGATCCTACTGCATGTCACCAGGACTTAGTAACCCCCATTATTAGCTACCAGCTCAGGCTTCCCCAATCTCATCCGACATAATTAACTCTTTGAACTTAAATTCAGGATGTTATGTTTTTTGATATTTATTGTTTTTCATATTAATGTTGTAAAATGTTAAATTTAGAAAAATTATTTTGAGTCTTAATTCCCTCTCTATTTACCTTCACTATCTCTTCCAAGGCTCTGGAAGCTGGATATTTGGAAACCTCCTGTGGAAAGCTCTTGTGCCTCATCGAGGTCACTAGTCTCCTCTCAATGATCTCTTCTGACTTTACTGTGTGACTGAGAGACAATGCATGACACAGGCAGAGACTAAAAATGGCAGCATGTAGCCAGTGCACATGTGTGCGCCATAAAAGTGATCTTCAGGTGAGACTTGTTCCTATTGTTGCTAAGTGCTGTGGAGTCCATTCTAATTCATGGCGGCCCTGTAAAGGATTTCTGAGGAGCAGCTGGTGGGTTTGAACTGCCACGTTGAGGTTAGCATTCTGGTGCTTATCCTGCAGTGCCAGTTCAGGTAAAACTTAGTAAATGCCAATTTGGACTTCCATAATTCAGAAGGTATAAACATAAGGTTAAAACAAGCATATTATTTTTCACAGTGAATTAAAAGTATGAGGATTTTGTTGTTGTTGTTAAGTGCCATCAAGTCGGTTCCGACCCATAGCGACCCTGCACAGGGTTTCCGAGGGTGTAAATCTTTACGGGAGTAGAAAGCCTCATCTTTCTCCCGCGGAGCGGCTGGTAGTTTCGAACCGCTGACCTTAAGGTTCGCAGCCCGATTCATAACCACTACGCTATGAGGATGTTAGAGGTTAGTAATCATGTAAACTTAAAAGCAGTCCAGTCAGTTTTGGAATTGCCTGGAACCACGGAAATTTTCAGAACTAGAATTGATTCATGCCATTAGCCACAAAAACCTTAAGAAACCTTTTAAAAATAAAACAACTAGCTTACTTCTTCACCAGTCTCCATTCAAGTCAAAACCCTTTCTTGGCACCTAGGAGAGAAACCTCATTTTCTAACATGCCTCTGAGCATTTTTCACAACCTTGATCCAACTCCTCTTTCACCAATATGCTAGTCACATAAAATGTGTTCTACTTTCCATGAATTTACTGTATTCTTTTATACTTGTGTCATGTCGTTTACTATTCTTCCTGACTGTTAATATTTTCTTTTCTGCTCCTTGTGACAAACTTTCATTCTTTCTTATGGATCCAGACAAATGTCACCTCTTCTGTGAAATTACCTTTAATTCCCAAACTATTGTTCCTTCCCCTACATTTCACTTAAGACTCTGTACTCCCTCTTTTATAGTCCTTAACCACATTGTATTGTGATCAATTGTTTTAAGTGTGTCTCATTGCTAACAGCTAGCTAGGAGGCATTGTATGATACCACAGCTAAACCCTTCAGTTTCAGGCATATTGTAGACTTTAGATAAATTTAGAACAAGTGGATATAATTCAAATTTAATGGGCATCTTAGGGCTATTACAGGACTTACCTACTCTGTGTGGCATTATTTCTGTGGGAAAATATGAATGATGCTCTGAATAGTAGAATTTCAAATGAAGTTGCAAACACAAACTTATCATTGATCCATTCTTTCATTCCACAATGAGTAAAGGAAAGATAAATCATAAAAGGGGGATTGAAAGCATCAGGAGGAGGGTTGGTGTTTTAGATAAAGTAATCAGAGAAAACCTCACAAAGATGGTGGCAGTATAGCAAAGCTAGGAAGGAAGTGCAAACCTGAGACTTGTGGCTAGCTGAGAAAATAGCATGCCTGACAGAAGAAACAGCAAGGCAAGAATAGCATGAAGGAACACATGGTGAGGGAAACAAGGGTGAGAAGAGAGGTAACAAAGAGCCAGATCACACAGAACTTTGTGGGTGACCATGAGGACTTTGGGTTTTAGTATGATGAGATGGGAAGTCATTGGCAACAATAAACTGAAGAGTAGCATGGCAATCTGATTTACATTTCCACGCATTCCTCTGGCTGCTATGGTAAGAATAGGCCACAGGGGAGAATGGCAAGGAGAGCAGCCAGACATTATTCCAGGTAAATACTGAAATAATGGAGTCCTGGTGTGGCACTGTGGGCTAATGTGTCAGACTGCAAAGTCATTTGAACTGCAAGGTAAGTGGTTCAAGCTCACCAACTGCTCCTTGGAAACTTATACCGGGTTGTTATGGGTAGGAATTCACTCGACAGCACTTAAAAACAACAACTGGAATAATGCAGATAATGCTTCTCTCCAAGCCTGCCAGGAGCTCCACAGGAGAAAGGGGAGGCTTTCTACTCCTGAGAAGATTTTAAGTCTTGGAAACCCTACACAAGATCGCTGTGTGTCGAAACTGACTCAGCAGTAATTAACAATAACAAATGGCACTGTAGGATAAGCATAGTAATGCTAACCTCAAGGTCAGGGATCCAATCCCACCAGTCGCTCCTCAAAAACCTATACAGGGTCACTATGAGTTGCTACTCAACAGCACTTAACAACAACAACAGACAGCACACAACAACTAGTAGATATGAAGTAGGCCCTAGCATAGAAGGGTCTGGACCAAGAAGACACTTGGACCAGATATATGAATTTGAGTGTCATCAGCACAGAAATGTTATTTAAATCCATGAATCTAAACTATTTCACCTATGAAATTACTATAGATTTAAAAAAAAAAGAAGAGGTTGAAGGACTAATCCCTAGAGTACTTTAACAATATGAAGATGAGGAAGTGAAGAGAAAATAGTAAAACAGATTGAGAAGGAGCTTCCAGAAGGTAGGACGAAAATTGGCCAAGTATAGTATCTTGGAAATAGGAGAAAGGGTTTCACAGAGAAGTGGGTGGTCAGGTTTGTCCATTGCTACTGAGACTTCCAGGAAGATGAAAACTGACAGTCACCAGTGGATTTAGAAACATAGAAACCAACGACATCCTTGACAAGAGCAGCTTCAATAGACTAGTTTAATGAAGGCCTGATTAGGATAGATTCAGGTGAGAATGGGAGGAGAAAAGTAAAGGCTATGAGAGTAAGGGTCACAGTTTAAGACATTTTACAGTGTAAGGAAGGAAAAACTAGGCAACTAGGAGAATTGTGGTCAAGAAAGTTTCACTTTACATTTTTTTTTCTTCTTTGCTTCTTTTTCATTCTTTGTTTTTCTTTCTTTGGTAATGGAAGAGACAGTGGAATGTTAATGTGCTTTTAAGAATATTCAGTGGAGAGGGGATTACTGGAGTGATGTTCTTGAACAGGTTTTAGGGAATACACTAATATAGGGGACATATGGACAAAATATGGATAATGGTCAGATATTGGAAAGGCCATATAAACAAGTTACCAAATGAGGATGAGGAATGAAGACAAGAATTAAGGCTGTGGGCTGAAGCCTGAGACCAAGTTGTAAGTATCTAGTCTAAACACTCCTTGTGTGGTGCTGTAGGATAAGTACTGAACTGTGAACCACAAAGTGAGCAGTTCAAACCCACCAGCTGCTCCTTGAAAACCCTGTACAGAGTCGTCATGAGCCGAAATTTACTCAAGGCACTTAACAACAGAAACAACAGTCTAAGCACAAGTGAAGAGAAGAACCAGAATCAGAGGGGCAAGTCAGGAGGTTCCTATGAGTCAGGGCCAAGGCAACATAACAATGATACTGCATGAGCGTATTTTGCTGTGCTAAGGATTCTGAGGCCCCTTTTCTCTTCTGGTCCCTGAATCTGATGACCAATAAATACTTTTTAAATAGTGCCATTATCATTATTTTAGTAGTGATTGTTGTTGTTGTTTTAAGTGTCATCGAGTAGGTTCTGACTCATAGCAACCCTGTATGGAGTTTCCAAGAGTGGCCGGTGAGTTTGAACCACTGAACTTGTGGTCTAGTGCTTATCCAACAGCACCATGCCAGGCCTCTTTAATAGTGATATTTATATACAAAAGGTGTTCTTTAATGCATAATGACAACAAGTAACAGCAACAACCAAGAGCTCTCAAATTCAATGGACTGTTCTACAAAGTCTCAACAATTACCCTGTGGTTCCAGCTCCCACAGAAGCAATTATAGAATAATAAGTACCAGGATGAAAGACTATGTTCACCAAGCCATGTTAAGTTTCTTGGGAACTCACCTTACTACCTTCCCTCTACTCCATGCATCTATTTGAGGTCTTGTGACACAGACATGGTGGAGTTGCAGTGAAGAAACAGCCTGGATCCCAGACTGACTGGGTACCTAGAACACTACAACACAAGGGAGATATCCAGCCTGCACCAGATTCTGATGAGCACAAGAAATAAGTCTTTGTTGTAAATTGCTGACACTCTTTTTCCCTAGCTGTATAATCTAAAGTGACCCTGACTTAAAATACAGACATTAACAATTTAGTGGAGGTAACCAGTTGGCTTATAAAGTCCAACCCTTTAAGTCATAGCAAACATCACAGATGCTTAAATAACAAGTTCCCCTAGGATATGAAGCTTAATTTGATGCACAGCAATTTGATCTTCACACAGCACATCTGGTTTTCAGAAATACATCTGTGTAAATTGAGTTACCCCATAATGATATTATGTTTGCATCTGAGGAACCAGAAAGACAAGAGTGATGCAGGGTAAATAAAAAGTGTGTAAGTCTAGCTTGATGTGCTTCCCAAGTTTCTGTGATAACATATGTAAACACCCTCTAGGTAATTAAATTCCAAATTCTTCTTAGCTGTGAAGATCCAGGTGTCATTAGAACTTTTTTTTTTTTTTTAATTCCCTACATAAGGTTACAGTATATGATTTTTGTTCTTTTTAAATTAAACCTCTCACAGTGAATAATGCACCTGATTTAGATGTTCAAATCTTTGCAGAACCCCGCAACTGAGCTAAGAGAGTCTGTATAGCTGATTCAGGCAATTGTGTTGCCTTATAAAATACTGTCCCTAAAGAATCCTTTATAGCCACTCAGAGCAGCATGGAGTCAATTATTAAGGTTTCCACCTGTATTGCTCTATCTGCACTTTCTACCTCAGTGCTGTCCCGATTAATCTACTCAAGAACAACTCTTTTTCTCGCATTTTCTATTTTGGATGCAGGAGTAGGGATTGTTGAGTTGTGTTTGGATTTTCTTTGGTTGCTTAGCATTGGTGAAAGAGAACATAAATGGTACCAGCAGACTGAGGTTTAAGGTTAGACCAAGCCACCAGGTCAGGTGTTGAGGAAAAGGTCTCAGGGATGTGTCCTGCATCATCACCCTCTTATTGAAAGTACTTTCTACCTCATTGATAAAATGGCAGGATTTATTGACGGGAATTTATCTCTACTGGTTCTTTTATCACCAGCAGTAAGTTTCCCTAACAGCATCAGTGTCCCAAATATTTGTCAAAGGCTTAAACAGTTTCAAATGTATGCTCCTTTATTTAATTTACAGCTGTTTCTGAAAATGCTCCATTTAGTGTTAGGCAGCCTCTGTCATGTTTCATATTTTGTTTTATGGTTTGGTGGATTTCATGGTGATCTCTTTTTAACCAATTAAATTTATTTTAGGAAAGAAGATACATTGTCTTTAAATAGACTGCAAAAAGATTCCGCCTATATCATGAAACCTTTTTACAATACTACATATCAGTCCACCACCTGCGGATCAGTGTGTTGTAGTGTCGTGGTTCTCATGTTTCTATGATGCTGGAAGCTATGCCATCAGTATTTCAAATACCAGCAAGTTCACCCATGGTGGAGAACTGTCAGCAGAGCTTGCGGACTAAAATAGACTAAGAAGATAGGTCTTGAGAACTACTCTTGAAAATTAGCCAAAGAAAACCATATGGGTCACTACACAGTTGCTTTGGACACATTGTCAATCACTCATTAGAGGAGGGCACCCATCATGTGTGGTGAAGTTCAGATGGTCAATTATGGCAAAGAAGACTCTTGGTGAGGTAAATACAATAGATCTCTCTTCTCCTCTTGAATTTTCTAAATTAAGTTGACAGTTAACAAAAATTAGAACAGGCTGATATGATTTCACAAAGTTCTGGAAGTTCTAGTGGGTGCAGTAAGGCAAGAAAAGGAAATCAAAGGCATACATATTAGAAAGGAAGAAATACAACCTCTTTGCAGGTGATATGATTGTTTGCATAGAATATTCTAAGAAATATATAGTGTGAAAAATAAAATATTGGAATGTTTAAGCAAATTCAGCAAAGTCAGAGGATACAGACAAACATACAAAAGTTAATTATATACCTATACACTAGCAATGGGGATGTGGACACTAAACTTAAAAATACAGTATCATTTACAATCTAGAAAAACCTATACAGGAGTTGTATAGTTAAAGATGCTGATGAATTCATAATGACAATGTTCTACATCCTACTTTTTTGAGTAGTAGCTGGGGTCTTAAATGCTTGTGAATGGCCATCTAAGGTTCAACTATTTATTATCTCTCTCGGAGCAAAGAAGAGTAATAATGATACTCATAGAAACAGTTACTCCAAAAGTCTAATGGACCACATGAACCCCAGCCTCCAGGACCCTGAGACCAGATGAATTAGATGGTGTCCATCTACCACTGCTGACCAGGAGGTCCTGGATAGAGTGGGAGCAAAATTTGGAACAAAACTCTAAATCTTAAAAAAGTCCAGGCTTACTGGTAGAGACTGGTAGAATCCTTGAGACTATGGCCCTTGGTCACTCTTCAGGCCTGGAACTGAACTCACCTCTGTACCTCAACTTTCAGCCAAACTATTGTTGTTAAGTGCCATCTAGATGGTTCTAACTCATAGTGACCAAGTATAGGCTTTCCAAGGAGCAACTGGGAGGTTTGGACCTCCAGCCTTCTGCTTCAAACCAACCTGTAGTACAGTGCTTATTCTACAGAGACACATGAGAACAGTCTACCAATAAACTGACTAGTAAGGTGAACAATAACACCAGGGAGTTATAGACTCCATACAGAAATCAGACAAATGATATCAAAGGAGCAGTATCTGCCCAGAGATAAAGTTCAAAAGGCATGAAGGGATAAGGATACATGATGAACAGAGGGAGAAAGTGAGAAGAGTGCTGTGGAGACTACAATCAATGTTACAAAACAAAATGATTATGACTACTACTGTGATTCCTTTCAGAACACTTGGTAACAGGGCACCATCTAGTTTTTCTGGTCTCAGTTGTGGATACTGATGTTCACAGTTTCATACTCCATTAGACTAATTGTTTCCAAGCATCTTCAATTTTCACTTATTTGATATTCTTTTGATGGCATTTTGTTTCTAATTGTTATTAGGTACCATCAAGTCAGTACCAACTCATAGTGACCCTATGCACAACAGAACGAAATGCTGCCTGATTCTGGGCCAACCTCACAATGGTTGCCATGCTTGAGCCTACTGATGCTGCCACTTTGCCAAGCCATCTCTCACCCTCCAAACATGATATCCTTCTCCAGTGACTGGTCACTCCTGACAATATGTCCAAAGCATGAAAGACGAAGTTTGGCCATCCTGGCCTCCAAGGAGCACTCTGACACAACACTCTTCCAACACAGATCTGTTGGTTCTTTTGGCAACCCATGGCACTTTCAATATTCCCCACCATCACCATAACTCAAAAGCATCAATTCTTCTACAGTCTTCCTTATTCACTGTCCAGTTTTTGCATGCATATGAGGTTATTGAAAATACCATGGCTTCGGTCAGGCACACCTTAGTCCTCAAGCTGACATCTTTGCTCTTCAACACTTTAAAAAGGTCTTGTACTGCAGATTTTCCCAATACAATACATCATTTGACTTCTTGGTTGCTGCTTCCATGAGTGCTGATAGTTGATCCAAGAAGAAAGAAATCCTTGACAACTTCAATCTTTGCTCCATTGATAAGAATATTGCTTATTGGTCCAGTGGTAAGGATTTTTGCTTTCTTGACACTGAGATGCAATACATACTGAAGGCTGTGCTCTTTGATGTTGTTGTTGTTGTTATGTGCCGTGGAGTCGGTTCCAACTCATAGCGACCCTGTACAGGGTTTCCGAGGTTATAAATCTTTATGGGAGCAGAAAGCCTCATCTTTCTCCCGCGGAACAGCTGGTAGTTTCGAACTGCTGACCTTGCGGTTCACATCCCGATTCGTAACCACTATACTACCAGAGCTTAAGTCCTCTATGCTTTCAGCAAACATGGTTGTTAATGGTATGTTAATGAGTATGTTAATACATATGTTAATGAATCTTCCTCCAATCCTGATGCCATGTTTTTCTTCATATAACCCAGCTTCTCAGATTATTTGCTCAGCATACAGGTTGAATAAGTATGGTGAAGGAATACAACCCTGTCACACATCTTTCTTAATTTTAAACCATTCAGTGTTCCCATGTTCTGTTTGAACAACTGCCTCTTGCTACATCTACAGATTTCTCATGAGCACAATTAAGTGTTCTGGAATACTCATACTTCACAATGTTGTCCATAGCTTGTCATGATCCACACAATCAAAAGTTTTGCGTAGTCAGCAAAGCACAGGTAAACATCTTTCTGATATTCTCTGCTTTCAGCCAAGATCCATCAGACAGCAACAATGATATTCCTTATTCCAGGTCCTCTTCTGAATCTGGCTTGAACCTCTGGAAGTTCTCTGTCAATGTATGCTTGTAGCCGTTTCTGTATTACCTTTAGCAAAACTTTACTCACATAGGATATCAAAGAGATTGTCTTCACATTCCGTTGGGTCACCTCTTTGGATTTTATTAAAATCTAGTTGGATTTTATTAAAATCTAGTTAGATTTTGTTTAAAATAATGCATTTATTATTAAACTGATAAAAAATATATATGAATTACTGATTGAAAAACCAGTTTGCTCTGTGAACTTTCACCCAAATCACAATAAAAAGCTTAAAAAAAATTGATGAATAAAATCAAAGCAGATCTAAATAAATGGAGAGACATATGACATTCACATATCTAAGGACTCAATAGAAAAAATGTCTATTCTTCCCCAAATTGATGTCCAGGTTTATGACAAATTTACCTAAATAGCACTAGGATATTCTGTACTATACACAAAATTATTGTAAAGCATATATGGAAAAACAATGGAACTAGAATAGTGCAAAATAATTTGGATAAGAATAATTTGGGAGGCATCTTGCTACCTGATTTGAAAGCTGAGACTATGAGGATTATTAATGAATACTGTGTAGTATTGGTAGAGGAATAGATACATATATCATTAGAACAAAAAAGAAATCTCTAGAAAAAGACTGATAGGAATATGCCCAACTGATTTGTCATCAATGTATAAAAATTAAATGGAGGAGAGATATCTTTTTCAACAAATGGTGCTAGAGCAATTGGACATTCATAGGCACAGACATACACACAAAAAAACCTGACCTAAGTCCTACAGCTAATATAAAAATAATTTCAAAATGGATCACAGACTTAAATGTTAGTTTCCAGAAAAATACGTAAGAGAAAGTCTCGGATTTTGGGCTAGTCGAAAAGTTCTGTTTTGACAGCAAAAACTTGACAAGACAAGGAAAAGGTGATGAATAAATTAAACTTCATCAAAATAAAAGATTTTGTTTTTCAAAATCCTTTGCTAACAGGATAAATAGGCAAACTAAAGACTGGGAGAAAGTTATGCACACGTCCGAAATCAGATATACTAGTTCATCTAGAATATATAAGCAACTCTCAACACAACACTGGTAAAAACAAAGAATATAATTAGATAATGAGCAAAAGACATAAAGAGATATTTCATCCAGGAGGGTATACAGATGGCAAAAAACACATGAAAATATGTTCAACATCATTATCCATTAGAGAAATGCATAGTAAGGCCTTAATGGGATATCATTACATTCTTATCAGAATGACTAAAATAAAAAATAATAACACCAAAGACTAGCGAGGATGTAGAGAAACTGGATACACATGCACTGCTGGTGGGAATGTAAGAATGTGGGAATGTTTTACAGTCACTCTATAAGATAATTTGGCACTTCTTTATACATTCAACTGCCATACAAACTAGCAATTGCACTCCTAGGCATTTGTCCCAGAAGATGAAAACTTATGTTCATACAAAAATCAACACATATGTTTATAGCAGCATTTTTTTAAATAGTCAAAACTAGAAATAATCTAGATGTCCTTCAGTGGATGAAAGATTAAACTGTGGTGCATCCAGGCTGTAGAATGCTATTGGGAATGAGTTGAGATGGGGCAGGAGCAACTTAACAACAAGGATAAATCTTCAGAGCATTATATTGATTGAAAAGAATCAGCCCCTTAAAGTTAACATACTGTATGATTCTGTTTGTATAACATTCTTGAAATGACAGTATTTCAGAAATGGAGAGCAGTTTAGTGGTTGCCAGTAAGTGAGGAGAAGGGAATCAGAGATGAGTGTATGTGGCAACAGAAGGCCAACATGAGGGAATCTTGACTTGACTGTTCCAATGTCAATATCCCAGGTGTGATATTGGACTATAGTTGTGCAAGATGCTACAATTGAGGATCAAAGACCACAGCCATCGGTATGGATTGCATCTTAATGTAAAGAAAACAAAAATCCTCATCACTGGACCAATTAACAACATTCTGATGAACAGGGAAAAGACTGAAGTTGTCAAGGATTTCAATCTTCTTGGATCAACCATCAACACTCATGGAAGCAGCAGTCAAGAAATCAAATGATGTATTGCATTGGGCAAATTTTCTGCACAAGACTTTTTTAAAGTGTTGAGGAGCAAAGATGTCAGCTTGAGGACTAAGGTGCACCTGACCCAAGCCATGGTATTTTCAATAACCTCATATGCATGAGAAAGCTGGACAGTGAATAAGGAAGACCGTAGAAGAATTGATGCTTTTGAGTTATGGTGTTGGAGGAGAATATTGAAAGTGCCCTGGGCTACCAAAAGAAGAAACAGATCTGTGTTGGTTGGAAGACGTACAGCCAGAGTGCACCTTGGAGGCCAGGATGGCCAAACTTCATCTCGCATACTTCAGACATATTGTCAGAAGGGACCAATCGCTGGAGAAGGATATAATGTTTGGTGATGGAGGGTGAGAGAACAAGAGGAAGTCCCCCACTGAGATGGATTGGCAAAGTGGCAGCATCAAAAAGCTCAAGCGTGGCAACAATTGTGAGGTTGTCCCAGGACTGGACACTGTTTCTGTTTCGTTCTGTTATACCTAGGGTTGCTATGAATCAGTATCAACTCAATGGCATCAACAACAACAACCATTGGGGAAAACTGAGTAAAGAATACATGGGATCTTTGTGTTTTATTTCTTACAAGTGCTTGTGAATCTACAACTATCTCATATTAAAAAGCTTATTTATTTATTTATTTATTTATTTATTTTTAAGTATCTGGGTACCATGGCCTTGTGATGTGAGTTGTTCAACTTTTCATCCATGGATTTTAGACAAGTCTTAATCTCCCTGGGTTTGAGTATTTCTACCTGTGGGACAGAATGGAAAACCTGACTCAAAAGCTCACTTGACTTAATATTCTATACAAAGACATAAAGTACTAGCAGGGTGAAGAAAGAGTGCACACGGTGACAAAAAACATACCAGGCTAGGCTACCTTGCAGGACTGTTTTAAAAACCAAATCAGATAGAATATGTGGAAATGCTCTGAAGACTGCTAGGCATCATACAAGAATTTGTTATTATTCTGTTTTTAGGGAGGAAAAGAAAACTATCTGGCTATACCCTGAAGGGCATAACAGCTAAATAAAATAATTGGGTGAAATTGGCTTAGATTTTCCTGTGGGGAGTGAGTAGTGGGAATAAAGCCTTATAATGTTTTATTGCCTCTCGTCTACCTTTGTACCTTCTGTTACTGCTGCTACCACATCCAGCTTCCCGAGTCTTTCCTAAGGCCAAAGCTGTAAAGTTTGGGAGTCTTCCACATGCACACACTAATAAGGACAATCAGTGCTATGTCAAACCACAAGCAATTTCTCTAAACCTAACCAAATGTGTGAACACCCATTCTTAAGACATGAACAGCTCCCTCCTATTAAAGTAAATCCAAAATAATACTTCTTACACTTGGGATGAGAGAGAGCTAAGAATAAGAGCTAGGACCTCAAGTCATCCAATGACCACAGGCAGCACATAGGATGAGCCCTAGACCACCACCAAGAAAGCATTCTATTCAAAGCTTACCACAAAGTCAGAAAGAAGAAACCAAAAAATAAAGGGAGAAAGGTAAAGGAAATGGGAACTTAGTAGTACTGCACTCTGGGAGAATTATAGTCTTTCTCTAAGTCCTGACGTATAGGAAAATGGATAGTCCAACATCACCAGGTAAGAAATTAATTTCCCACCTATCATAAAAACACACAGCAGCTGCTGCTTAGAGACACATTTATAAACCCTTAATTTCAGAGAGATGCAGCAGGACACAGCACATTCACTTTGTCAAACTTTGGTTTCATTTCTTCTAGGGAACCTAAAGTAAAATGTCCTAAGAGTACTTCTCTTTCTTTTACTTCATATGCCCTACAAGAAATGAACCCAAAGTTTAACAGAGTGAGGCTTTTAATCCAAGGAGAACTTACATTTTCAATGGAGGACAGTGAATTAAAAGCGTCTACCTTTGTGGGCTAGTGGGTTATGTGTTGGGATGCTAGCCACAAGGTCAACAGTTTGAAACCACCACCTGCTCTGAGGGAGAAAAATATGGCTTTCTGCTCCCATGAAGATTTGCAGCCCCTTACACACTGTTTCTATGAGTCAGAATGGACTTGACAGCACACACAACACTTCTATGAGCTCAAGGACAAGGTCTTCACACAAAAATAAAAGAACTGGGGAAGGCTTATGTAGAACTGGATACAAGACAAACCCCTTTGCCTCAATTGGCTGAGCACATTAATTTTTCATGTAATTTCCACAGTTTCTCATTTACTGACACTTATAAGCAAAGACATGGGCAATCTTGTAGGTTTTCATAACTTTTAGAGTTTTATAGAAGCATCTTCCAAAAAAGAAAGGCAGCACTTTTTTCTAAGAATACATTAGAATTTGTCAGCAAATGGCTCATTGCAGGACAACAGAAAGAATTCTGAACACCTTGTAAAGAACCAATGCAACTCATAGAGGGAGAGAAAAAAAGTTACTTCTAAAAGGAAGATTGTTTTTAATTAAGATTCAACTCAAATTCATACTCTATATAGTTTCTACACTCTATATAACACAAGAAGAAAGCAAAAATTTAAACTGTAGCTAAACTCAACAAACATAATCAAGAACAAACCAAAGAGCCTATGTATAGATATGATTAACCTTTAAATTTCAACTGATGAAAGACAGAGATTACTAGCATATACTATACTCATACATAATTATAGAGTATGTAACTGAAAATGGGATTTTCCTCTTGGTTCCAAATTCATTCAAAAAACTTAGAGGATGACAGCCAGCAGAAGACAACACTGAAGAGAAAGATGGAGTGCTGATGGAAGGTGGAGGAGGCAGTGAATAAAGTCACTTGTCTCCCTTCAAGTGACGTATATGTATGACGTATAACTGGCCTAAAATGGGAGGAGGAGTTGGACAAGCAGGAACTAGGTGAGTGATTGGTTCTTGCTTAACTAATTCCAAAATAATTATTACAGTTACTTTCCTAGTATTCCCTGGTTACATTTGATTTATTTCCCCCAAACATAAGATCAACATTAAACTGCCACCTTCCATGGCATGAGCTTTATTGAGTTGGATGATACTCATGGCAAATTTTTCACTGTGATTTTCTACTCTAGCTCTTTCTAACATAGTATTTATCTAAGAGTAATTGGAAGAAAAGATGTAATCATCTTGATACTGGCCACAATACTCCTAATTTCCTGGCTATTTATCTCTTTCCTTTAGCTTTGGTACTGACTACAAATACCAATGATGGAGAAACAAACATATATGGAAATGGTCATTGGGCATGCTCTTCTTACAAGGTCTAAATGCTATGGCCTTATGAAATATACTAGTTCTGTTTATTTCCTCAGTGGTGTTTCACAAGGTAACTGAGACTGAACACCAAAGTTTGATTTTATAGCAAACTACATTAAACAGTCTACAGTGGGGATTCCATGTTAGAAACAAGAGGAATCTATCTGTAGGCAGAAGCCCATTTAGCTTAGGGTCAGGCAGGAATAATTCTAAACCACTGGCTAAAAGTCTCAGATGCAAATTTTCTCCTTTCTTTGTGTTTTCTATTGGGCACTTGGAAACATGCCCGTGCACTGATGAATAATTGTGTTCCTCATTTTGCACGCTGCTTTGTTTGTAGAGACCTGGAGAGATTTGTGGACACTGGCATAAATTATGTGATTATTCTTTACTGTTCTGGGTGATGAGAGCTGGAAGCCCATGGACATCGAGAGAAATTATTTTCAGAAAATGAGCCATGGTGGTGGATGGTGTGATGAAGTCTGAGAACAGAAATAAATTCTGGTGTGAAACAGTTTGGACATCCGTTATTCCTGATAGAGCTGGCCCCTTATTTGGTTTTGGCGATTGTTGTGATGTATGTAGCTCATGTAGACAATTCCTCAGCCTTTCTGTTACAAAATAAACTCATGAGCGGGAGGTAAGACATGAGCCACCAATCATCCTACATTTGAGATAATTTGCTTTGCTTGCTCATGTTTCCTTACCTACAGTCCATCAAAACAGTCTTGAAAATTAACCCTTCATTAATACATTAGGTCAAGGGAAACTCTGCTTTAAGCAATATGAGTTGAATTTAAGCAATCAGGTATAGAAAAACAAAAATCCTCAGAAGGATAATTTGAAGGGCATTTATTTTAAGAAACATAATGGGGACAGTGGATCTTATTTTTTATTGGTTAAAGCCATTAAAATTTTGAGCATTTCATTTGGGGCCACCGTAGATACATAATGAGCCAGTTAGAAGATGTTCTGTCTTGAATATGTGATGAAAGTCTGAGTAATCCTCTGATGCTTGTGCATTGTAGCTTCCAACTCAGAATAAGCTATTTTAAAAAGCCAAATGAGAAGTTTCAGGTTTCTGTCAAAGAATCGCACCAGTTTCATCTTCCCATCCTCATAACAATCATCTTAGGACATAGCACAAGTTATTCCCTTCAGTTCTGATCTAATTTCTGGGCCTGGTTATCCACAAGGGCATTTGAGAATGTGTCAAATAGCATGCATGATCATCTCTGTCTTTATACCTCTGAGCTGGGGTTGGGGGTAGAGGGGACCCCTGAGTTGTAATCTAGCCAGGGTCATCATGGCATAGCAGAAGTTGACTGCCTTGTCCAATAGACATCACTTACCCTTTTGTGACAGAATCCTGCTGTAGCATTGTAGGATAAGCACTGGACTGTGAACCACAAGGTCAGCAGTTCAAACCCACTAACTGCTTCTCAGAAAAACTGTACAGGGTTGTTATGGGTCAGAATTGACTCAACAACACTTAATAACTTAATGAATACTAAGCCTTCCTTATGTGTGTAATTTATCTTTGTCTTAGGAGATGCTGAGAAAGTAATTCTGAATCAAGAGCTTTGCTTTAGGAAAACAATGGACTTTGTTTATTTTTCTTCTGCTGAAGATGGCCTCCTGAGTCTCTGATGATATTTTAGAACTATGCATACTGGTCACCAGAAAGACCACTGTCAGGCCCAGTTGTTGTCTCTAAGAAGGAAACCAGGAAATGTTTCCTGCCTGTGGAGTCTATGCAGCTTAAGAGCCTTGCCTCACTGCTACCCCTGGGGTCCCAGCTCCTCCAACTCAAACAGGTACCTTAAGAGGTTTTCTTTGAGAACTAAAAAGAACATAAATGAACAAACTGTCTGCTAGGGTTTGGTAAGTGAAAACTCTCAATTTACTAAATATATGCTATGAGTCTTGTCTAGAAAACCTCAGTCTGAGTTGGCCTGCTGATACAGGCACACTAGAACCTGTACTCTATAGACGTCCCTCTAGCTTTTCTGGAAGCACAGATGATATAGGAAGCCAGTGAGGCTGGCTTATCAGTCATCTCTACTGCGAACTTACACAGCTTATTAGAAACAAATACTCAAGTGCCAGGTGGTCCCCACAGGCACACTGGCCTCAGCAATGAGTGAATGGACTTGCTGTTTAAGCATACGACAGTAGGTCCGGGGAAGCACAAGAACAATGAAGAGCATTGTAGAGTGGAGTAGTTAAGAGGTTTGAAGCTAGATGCACAGGATTCAGGCTTTGATTATAGTACGTACCATCTGGGTCACCCATTGCCTTTGAGTCAATGATGAGTCGTGATGACCCCATGCGTTACAGAGTAGGTCTGCTCCATAAGGTTCCGTGGTTAGCATTTTTATGGAGTCAGATCATCAGTCTTTGTTTCCACAGCTCCATTGAGTGGGTTTGAATCACCAACCTTTAAGTTAGTTTTTTGTTAATTGTCACTGACTCAATTTCAACTCATAGAGAACCACTGTTGTTGTTGTTGTTATGTGCTGTGGAGTTGGTTCCAACTCATAGCAGCCCTGTACAGGGTTTCCGAGGCTGTAAATCTTTACAGGAGCAGAAAGCCTCATCTTTCTCCGGCATGAACAGCTGATAGTTTCAAACTGCTGACTGTGAGGTTAGCAGCCCGATTCGTAATCACTATGCTACCAGAGCTCTTTATAGACTCAGTAGTGGCATCCCCTAAGAACCTAGGACAAATTCCATACCCTTTCTCATTCTTGGTTTTCTCATTTATTAGCTCGAAAAATCTGTATATAGTATGCAACTACTCCCGTAAGGATTTACACCCTCGGAAACTCTGTACAGGGTCGCTATGGGTCGGAACCGACTCAAAGGCACTTAACAACAACAACAACTATGTGTCAAGTGGAGTCCTGGTGTGGCGCTGTAGGATAAACACTGGACTGATAACTATAAGGTCAGTGATTCAAACCCACCAGTCAATCCTCAGAAATGCTCTACAGGGTCATCATGAGTTGAAACCAACGAGACAGCACTTAACAACAACAACTATATGTCAAGTACTGTTCTAGGACTGCAAAGCAATGAACAAAGTCACATAGAGCCTGCAGTCTAGTTGAGAGAAACAGTGAACAAAATAAATAAGCAAAACATAGTAGATGGTGACAGCGTCCTTAGAATAAAGTGGCACCTACTCAGAATTACTGTTCAGACTAAATAAAATAATGTCCAACTTTAAACAAGCTCCTAGTACCTGTCACTGATACTGTTACTAATAAGGTTCTAATAGAAAACAGGAGTACCGGTACAGTGCCATAAGACAAGCATTGGACTGCTAACCACAAGGTCGGCAGTTCAAACCCACCAGTCACTCTTTGGAAACCCTATACATGGTCTCAATGAGTTCGAACCAACTTGACAGCACTTAACAACAGTAAAAAACAAAACCAAGGACAACTAAGGTACCAAACCCAAGCCATGATGTTTTCGATTACCTCTTATGTATGTGAAAGCAGGAAAATGAATAAGGAAGACCAGAAGAGAATTGATATGTATGAATTATGGCATGGGCAGAGAGTATTGAAAGTACCAGAAGCTGCCAGAGAACACACAAATCTGTCTTGGAAGAAGTGTAGCCAGAATACTCCTGAGAAGTGAGGATGGTGAAGACTTCATCTCAAGTACATTGGACATGCTATCAGAAAGGACTAGCTCCTGGAAGTGGACACCATTCTTGGTAAGGTAGAGGGGCTTCATGAAAGAGGAAGACCCTCACTGAGATGGACTGACGCAGTGGCAACAACAATGATCTCCAACATAACAACAAATGTGAGGATGGCATAGGACTGGACAGTGTTTTCTTCTGTTGTGCATGGGTTCACTATAAGTCGAAGCAGACTCAACAATACCTAACAACAACAAAAATAAGAAACAGAAGGAGCCCTGGTGGCACAGTTGTTAAGCACTCAACAGCTAAGTCTGCATTCAAAAACTTCCAGCAGCTTCATAGAAGCTAGATATTGTAGTCTGCTTCCTTAAGTTTGTTGTTGTTAAGTGCCATCAAGTTAATTCTGCCTCATAGTAATCCTGTATAGGGTTTCCAAGAAGTGGCTGGTGAGCTTGAACTGCTGACCTTCTGGTTCAAACTGACCTTGTAGTCCAATGCCTTAACCCACAGCACCAAACCAGGACTCCTTAAGATTACAGCCTCAGAAACCCTATGCAGGGTCACTATGAGTCAGAACTAACTCCACGGCACATAATCAACCAACCAACTAGGGGTAATAATAATTTGGTTTGTTGAGAGATTATTATACAAAAGGACCATGATAAGAGTTTTATTCTCATTCACGCTTTAAACTAGTGCCTGTTCAGCTACCTCTTGCTGCTGTTGTTAAATATCATTGAGTGGGTTCCGACTCATAGTGACCCTATATTGGATTTCTAAAGAGTGGCTGGTAGGTATGAACCCCAACCTTTCAGTTAACAGTCCAGTGCTTATTGTGCAGTTCCACACCAGGACTCCAATTACCACTTAGTCTCAGGAATGTCCACTCTCCCGTCTCAGGAGGTACCCTGCTCCATGCTTTCTTAGGGCATAATCCTCACAGAAAAATCCAGGCAGCAGAAGAAGTGGAAGCTTAGCAGTCAAGAGGAGTCCCTACAAATACTAAGTGGGAGAGTGCTGGAGCTACCAGAGTGGGCTGGGCAAATAGACAAGGGGAGATTGACAGGAACTGATGGAGCAGAGCCAGACTGATAGGATAGAGGAGGTGGGTACTGAAGCCAGGAAAGATCTGCTAGGGAGGCAGTCTGTCTCAGGTTCACTGACATTACTACTCCTTACCCTCCTGGGCCCATGCAGAGAGACCCCAGGTTTCAAACTGCAGGTAATAATTCTGTAATCACACACACTAAATACTCCAGCAGACTGTATGGAGACAGTGAGGAGAGGGCAGGAAATAGAAACAGCGAAGTGTATCTGAGGTAAGAGGAGCATTCAGGACTCCTTAACTCCAAGTCCTTAACTCTCTACCTCACTCTGACACCTTCATATCTGTATTTATACAGCCTACTGCCTCTCAACTGGTGAGAATTAGAATCCCAGGGACGGCAGAACCCTCCAGGAGATTAGCCTGGCCTCAGTGAATGATGCTGAAGTTGCATGTTCAGTCTCTGTGTGGGTCAGTTTGTGGTGGCCTGTGTTCACGAACACCACCCCTAGAGTGCTTTCTTGTAGGACAATAAAGCCTATGCAGCCTCAGAAGACCCGAGTGAGAAAGTGGCCATCAATGAGCCCGGCATTCCCCTATGAAGCACATGCCATCCTGGAAGCTGCAGCTGTATCGTCTTGGTATATGAAAAACCACAGTATTAGATCATGTTCTTCTTGGAAGTCAGGATGTGAATAGTCTTAGCTTAAGTAGGGTCCAGGACTAAACACCTTGAGGACTGAGTGTCTGACTGTTAAAAAGGAGAGAGTCTTTTCTGGACGAAGTTGATCAAAGGACTAATTTTATAATATTTCATCCTAAGTCTCCTTTGACTCAGGTTTTTCCCAGTGTTTGAATAAAAAAATATGAAGACCACATAGATAGGACATCTTCTCTCCCTCAATGGATCTTGAAAGTTATTATTGTACGATTGTTACAGTCCCTAGCCCAATTGTCATCAGTCGTTATTTTCTACATGGATCTTGTTGATATTGTTGGTGCCATCAAGTCAGTTTCAACTCATAGCCACCCTATATTGGGTTTTCAAGGAGCAGCTGGTGAGTGAATTTGAACTACCAACCTGTGGTTAACATTCCAGTGCTTATCCAACAGCACTGCACTGGGAGTGCCTTAACTTCTACTATATGTAAGCTCCCTGGACCTGCTTGATCTTCCTTATATCCCCCAACATCATAATACAATGTCTGGAACAAAAGAGGGGCCCAGAAAATCACAATTTAATTGGAATTGATTTTGAATTCTGAGGTCTCTGACCAGCTTGACCCTAAAGATAAGCTGTGATAAACTCCACTGTTTCTATCTCCAAGGTACACCTGTTCTCAAGATTCTGTCTTTCTAGGTCATTCAATATCTGCTTTTAGATATAAGTAAGTTGCAGCTGGTCCCAATATTGGAACGGATACTAGGCACTGAAAGATAGACTCATTTGGGCTGTCAATCACTATCTAATATGCTGAACCTATGCTATGTATTGATCCCAGTTGCTTGGAACTGCACTTGGAATGAACTAGGTAACAGTCCCAGGAGAGACATGATCTTTCCAAATCAATTAGAACCATCAGAAGATTCTGTGGATTCAGAGGTGCAGTCCCTGAGAATGTGAATTTAACTGATAGAAGCACTCCCCTGATGATCTCTGACATCCAAGAGACATGTCTACTTGCCCTAGTTGAGATGCCACAGACTTTTGTTCCAAACCTATAAAACACAAAGTTGTTGTGATTGCCAAGACAGATGTAGAAAATATTGACTTATTTATAATCCCAGCTAAGTACCTAAAATTTCAGGTTTGGAATAGGGCTCCTTTGACTTTCTAAATAAAAATACAATCCCTTCTGTTTGCAAAACCTTCTGGTTTTTTCAGACAGCTTTAACCTCTCATTTAATCCCAGTAACATCCCACCTACTGACAACCCTACAAGAAACATAGCACCAGCAAAATTAAGCCCAGCTGAGAGATGAGAAAACAGCGATCCAGATTTACACAATTAGGTAGTATTGAACTTTCAACTATAATCAGATTACCCTAGGGATTTTTTTCACTGAATCTTACAAGGCTTTAACTTTGAATGCAGGGGAAAGCTTTAGGAAGAGTAAGATTCTATAGAGGATTTTAGTTCTGCACATAGAGAGCTTATACAAGTGATTGAGAAAATCCCATGATTGTATCTACATATATTGTTGTTGTTGAGTGCTCTCAAGTTAGGTTTCCAAGGAGTAGCTGGTGGATTGAACCACGCCAACCTTGTGGCTAGTGGTCCAGTGCTTATTGTACAGAGTCACACTGTTGTTGTTAAGTGCCATCAATAATTAAGAAGACAGTATCCCACCCTGAAAGGCAGGAGACCCACCAGGAGCCTGAATAAAGGCAAGGAAAATACCCAGGAGCCTGAATAAAGGCAAGGATTTACTGAGCTTGAAGGAATTTGGAAAGTTTTCTTTTAGAAAAAGAAGAAAAAAATATAAATTCAAAATTAGACAAATTTGAATATGTATTTAGAGTGAGAAAATAAATCACACAAATTATATACTTTAAAAAGTTATCAAATGCCACAAAACGTCAAAACAAAATATAACCTAATGATTTTAGTAATGAACTGCCTGATATATTTCTACCTTGCTTTCTTCATTTGTTATTGAATGCATAATCACCTCTCCATATAACAATCATACTTTATGTTTCTTGTTGATGTTGTTAGGTGACATCAAGTCAATTCCAATGCATAGCCAACCCTAAGTACAGCAGAATGAAACTTCTTGGTCCTCCACCATCCTCACAATCATTGCTAGGCTTCAGCCCACTGTTGTGACCATTTCTTTTTCCTTGGCCCTCCACTTTACCCAGCATCATGTCCTTCTTCAGGGACTGGTGCCTCCCAGTAACATATCCAAAGTACATGAGATGAAATTTCTCCATCCTCGCTTCTAAGGAGCCTTCTGGATGTACTTCTTCCAAGATAGTTTTGTTTAATCTTCTAGCAATCTAGAAATTTCTCTAGATGCATAAAAATATACTTTAGTCTTTCCTGTAGCATAATTGATGAGCACTTTTTATTATGGGTTATTTAGACAATTTTCTTTCAGCTTCAAAACTTATTATTGGCAATGTCATGTGAAAATTTAGGATTGTTGACAAATTTGGAAAACCTTCTACCAAGTTTGTTTCCTACATGAGCTGCAAGATTTAAAAGAATTTTCCATCGATCCTTTTCTAACCAAGCATTTCATACCCTATATCTTTCCAGCTAGCCACATATTTCCTACCAGGTATCATAGGGCATCTTCATATCGACATAACTTCCAGACCTACAGCTTTGTCAGAATGCTGGCCAGCTGATGCAGCAAATGGTAGAAATGCTCCGAGAATCCATTCCTACACTGGGGCCATTCTCGATAACTATGAATCCTATCCAGTGGTCCCACAAGAGAAAAAAGACCTAGTAATTTGTTCCTAGAAAAAAATTGTTGTTGTTAGAGCTGTTGAGTTGGTTCTAACTCATAGCAACTCTATATAGGGTTTCTAAAGAGCAGCCAGTGGATAGAACTGTTGACCTTGTAGTTCACAGTCCAGTGCTGATCATAAAGCACCACACCATTCTAAGGGGCAGTTCTATTCTGTTACATAAACACTGATGTTGTGTGCCATTAAGTCAGTTCTGACTCATAGTGACCCTGTATGGGTTTCCAAGAGCAACTAGTGGATGTGAACTGCTGCCCTTGCAGTTAGCAATCTAGTACATGTCCTACAGCACCACAACAAGATTCACATAGAGTCACAGTTGGTAAGTAACATTGAGTCCGTTTTGACTCATAGCTACACTATAGAGGGTTGCTGTGGAACTGCCAACCTTGTAGTTCAAAGCAACCTTTTTGTCCAGTGCTTATTCTATAGCAGCACACCAGGACTCCAACATAGAGTCACCAAGAGTTGAAAATGGACTCAAGGGCACCTAGCAACAACACATTAATATGGCCTATAGCTTAGTCCTGGGGTGACGTTGTAAGATAAACACTGAACTACCAACCATAAGGTTGGCAGTTCAAACCCACCAGCGACCCCTTGGGAAGCCTATACAGGGTCTCTATGAGTTGGAACCAACTGGATGACACTTAACAACAATAACAACAAATCCTAACTAAATGTATCGTAGCTTAGCTTTCTTTCAGTTGGATTCCAAAATTTTCATGGATACTTCAATGACTCACTGTATAAGGAAAAATGATACAGAGGGACTTGAAGTTGAAAAAGACGATGATCTTGACTGACTGCAGCAACAATTTCTAAGGATCTGTATTAGTTTCCTAGGACTTTTGTAACAATGTACCATAAACCGGGTGGTTTATAAGAACAGACTACTTATCGTCTCATACTTTTGGAGGTTGGGAGTCTAAGATCAAAATATCATCTCTATTGACTCTTTCTGAAACTTTGAAGAAGATGTTCCATCTCTTCCTCCTAGTTTCTGGTAGCTCTGGGTGTTCTTGGTTTGCAGCTGCAGCATCTGCTTGTGCAAAAATACAGAGAGACACCAACCATTCCTCCCACAATCCTCTCTACTCATCAGTTGGGTTTGATAATCCATTGCAATGGTCACACCATACTAACAGTTATGGGATTTGTTAGGGAAGTTAACAGTTTACAATGTGGGATCAGGGCATTATGTGATCCTATATTGTTCCAGTCAGCTACTAATAAATGCCCACAGAACACATCGTTCCACGTAAGCCTCAGGCTAACAGCACTAGGTTCTAGCTCTGTGGGTCAGCAAACCTAGTTGTACCCACAGGTGTGCCTGGAGGCACCCCAGTCTACAAAAAAGTGTCCTGCCCCAAATCACTCAACTTTACTTGTTCTGTGAATTGAGAAGTCCATTACTCTGTCTTGTGCTCTGGTTCTTGGTTTTGCCTCTCCTGTGGTGTCAGAGCTTTTGGTCCCTGAGTCGAATTAGTTCACTATGCAGGGATCTCAGGATCCAAAGGATTTTCTCTCTTCCTGACTCTTTTTCTGTGATGGTAGTGAGATCTCCCCTCCTGCTTCTGAGATGGCTAATTTTAAACCCATGCTATAATTTGAAGTTTTTACAATTACAATGAACTCTGCTAACATTTGCAGTTAAATTATGTCATCCTATAGTGGTTACGAATCAGGCTGTGAACCTTAAGGTTAGCGGTTCGAAATTACCAGCTGCTCTGCAGGAGAAAGATCAGTCTTTCTACTCCTGTAAAGATTTACACCCTCGGAAACCCTGTACAGGGTCGCTATGGATCGGAACCGACTCGACGGCACTTAACAACAACAAACCTTGCCTTAGAGTCCTGGTGTGGCGCTGTGGGCTAATGCATCAGACTGTAATGTCATTTGTACTGCAAGGTCCGTGGTGCAAGCTGCTCCTTGAAAACCCTGTTCAGGCTCACTATGGGTCGGAGTCGACTCGACGGCACTTAACAACAACAACAACAACATCAGTACCTTCTTCCACCTTTTCTTACCCAGACCAACAGGGCAGAAGCATTGGTTGTGAAAGTTAGACTATGGCTAGAAGAAACATTAGATCATTCACTACTCCACAGTTTGTCTCTCTGTGTCTCTTCTCCTCTTTTACAAATTACCACACAGATGGAATTAGGACCCACCTCGCTCTCTTAGAACCTCATGCTAACAGATGAGATTGTCAAACACCACTTTTCTAAAACAAGGTCACGTTCACAGATACCAAGGGTTAGGACTTGAGCCTGTCTGTTTGAAGGGCACAATGCAATCCATAAGGCTAACTGAAGTGCAAAATCATATATAGATATATAGATATAGATATAGATATTGCTAGAATCCCTTCCAGGGCCTTGGAAGAGACTTGGACTACTGACAAAATGAAGGTTTTGCCCATAAATAATATGAGGTGAACAATCTTTCTCATTCCACTAAGAGAATATGAATATAAGGATTCCCTGGATTAGAGATACATGATTGTTGTTAAGTGCCATCAAATCATTGTTGTTGTTGTTAGGTGCCATGGAGTCAGTACCGACCCATAGCAACCCTATGCACAGCAGAACAAAATACTGCTCAATCCTGGGCCAATCTCACTACTGTTGCCACGCTTGAGTTCATCAATGCTGCCACTTGGCCAATCCATCTCGTTGGGCGCCTTCCTCTTTTTCTCTGACCCTCCATCTTACCAATAGCAACACTATATAGGGTCTCGGAGGAGCAATTGGTGAGTTTGAACTACTAACCTTGCAGCCTCGTGCTTATCCTACAGTGCCACACCAAGACTCCTAGAGATAAATACATGGGGACTATACACGGATTCTCAGATTTTGGCTCAGAAAGCTTGGCCTCCACTACACCCGTCCTCCATTTGAGATGTGAGATAAAACAGAGGCATCAACTGAATGCTCTGTGTATGTGTGGTGTGGCAGGGGGAACAGAAAGCACTTTGAGATTATTGGAGGGAAAAAAAAATAAACACAAGTCAAGCCAAAAAATACAAAAGAACTGTTTGTAGAATCCTTGAGTTTTCTACATAGCCTACTTTACTTTGGTGCCGAGGGGCTGGTCAATTTAATTCCACTACACCCTACCAGCCTGGCTTCCCTGCCCCTCCAGTGCCCTCTCCTCCATTCAACAAGGCAAGTCAGTAAGTCTAGCTTTCCTCAACAAATCTCCTATAACCTCAGAAACTCCTGCCACTCAGTGCTGCTTTAAGGATCTTAACAAAACTCGCGTAATCCTCGTGGCATTGAATCTGGCTGTAGCAGGGCTAGTTTTATTGAGTGTGTAATCTCAGGATTTCATGCCCACCTTTACAGGGCACAGACTTCCATATTGTGACACATTCCCTCCTTCTGCCCTGCTCACTGCAGCTTTGCTTCCTCAGTAGCTTTCCTCTTGCTCTGTGGCCAACACCTCCTTTTCACTTGCATTGAGTTTTGTGTTGTTCTGTGCTGAGTGCTAAAGGGGGAAGGGAAACTGAAATGGCAAAGGAAGACAGACATGGAGAAAAGATAGAGGCAAAGACAGGAAAGAGAGAAAAAAAGTCAGAGAAAACTCTATGAAATCCCTAAGGAAATCAGATGGGATGTTCTTTTAACTCAGCCAAAGGAAAGAGTCAACTTGCTGTTTTTTAAAGCCTGTGAGCTGTTGGCAAGGAAAATAAACCTAACAAATCCTAAATCTGTTGGAGGAAGGAGGAAAGGATGGGAAGAGTGAGGTCAGGCAAAGGGGCAGGGGTTAGGATAGGGGAGGATGACTGGAGACAAAAAAGAAGCATCTCTGGAATGTGAGTGGTATTTTACCCAGTACTACGTGTGGGTGTGGCGCTGTGGGTTAATGTGCCAAACTGTAAAGCCCTTTGACCTGCAAGGTCAGTAGTTCAAGCTCACCAGCTACTCCTTGGAAATCCTATACAGGGTCACTATGGGTCGGAATTGACTCGATGGCACTTAACAACAATTTGGCATTGACAGACTTGAGGTACTGATTTTTCTAACCATAGGTTATGGATGAATAAATTACACTAGTATTTACATGTATGTAGAGCTCACATAAAAGAACCATGATGTATTGTGAGCCTGGAGGAGAGTGGTGGTGGCAAGGATTGGGACATGGGAATTTCACTGTATGTCAGACCCAAATGGTTCTTATTGCTACCATCATTATCACCAACTACCATCATTATCAGGGAGTTCTGGTAGTGTAGTGGATGATGAGTTGGGCTGCTAACCACAAGATCGGCAGTTCGAAACTACCAGCTGCTACACCAGAGAAAGATAGGCTTTCTGCTACCATAAAGATTTACAGCCTCAGAAACTCTGTAGGGTCGCTAAGAATTGGAACCGACTTCAAGGCACACCACCACCATCATTACCAAAAACAACACAACATCCATGTAGCTTTCATCATGATTAATCTCTTTCATGGGAAAATCCTTTAAGAACAGGTTTCTGGTGATACGTCCTACACTTGCAGTTTCCCTTCCTACCTTAAGACTTTAACAGAACCCAGGCTGCAACAGCCCAGAAATCTTCCCACAGAGCTCTCTCTCCCACTTCAAGTATGAGATGGATTCTGGTGTGGAGCCAAATATGATGAGGAAAAGGATGGGAAATAGCAGCAAAGGACAAAGATGGGGGAAAAGCAAGAAACTACAAAATTTAAACTTGGAATTGCCTGAAAAGAGCCAGCACTGTTTATCTAGGTACTCTAAAGTGATATGCAGATCACATGCAAATGAACCCATGGCCCTCTTAACTAATTTGCTACACCTGGATGTGGCTCTTAGGAAAAGCTTAATGGCGACACCTGGTATGAACACTGAAGAAATGGTCCCCTTGGTGGTATTTCACCCCTTCTGTTTCTGTGACTACTTCTAACTAGGGGAAGTAATGAACTGGTGTAAAACAATAACTAAGAGCTGGGGGGGGTGGGGGTGGAGGGAATAGTAACCATTGAATTTCATTCAACCTGTCATTATTGTGTGCTGAGAAATTACCAGGAGGCATCTACTTACCCATCAAAACTCAAAATGCAAAATGCGTGATACATCTTATGGCAAGGGATTTAGGGCAAATTCGTCACAGGTACCAGTGTCTCTAGGCTCTGTTTTTTATGTGTGATGGCAGCAGGAGGAGCCTGATTTTGGCTGTCTGGGATAGGAGAAAGAAATGCCAGTTTCATCTCTCAGATAGCTCCCAGCTGTCCACAGGGGGCAGGGAGAAGCAGTTGGACCAAGCTGACTTCTTGTTTGGAACGTTCTCTGATCTTGAACTGAGTGACAGGTGTGTGATGCTCCTACACTACAGTACAAGAAACCAAATTATACTCCCTCCTTCATCTGTCTGTCCCAAACTGGAAGGACAGCTATCTGGGTCTGCTACATTAAGTTCCAGCTGGGTCCTCTACTTGAAGTCTCCCACCCACCCAACTGCCACAGAAAAGTTGATCCATTAGGGTTATGATGATTCAGGAACAGGTAGTCTCAGATTTTCCAATGCAGAATAGGGAGCAGGAATAAAGAAGGAAAAAAATGTAGAGTGGACACTCGATAGGTAGTTAGAAGAGGTCTCTACAATGCTTCTTGTTGTTGAGTGCTTTCAATGCAGTTTTGACTCACAGGGACCCTGTATAGGGTTCCGAGGAGCAGCTGGTGGATTTAAACTGCTGACCTTGTGGTTCACAGGCCAGTGCTGATCCTACTGTACCACACAAGGACTCCTTTACAATACTAGTGTGCAGATGACAAGGCTTCCCTATGCTTGTGGAATATGTATGGGGCTAGGATCATTTCCCAGAACAGAAAATAGAATAACATGTTTGTGTGTGTCCACTCATGAGTGTATTATCCTCAAGCTTCTGGGCAGCAGTCTTAAGGGGATTCAGACTTAAGGGAATTCATGGGGCTCATTTCTTATCTCTATCAGTATCTGCCAGGATCCAGTTAGAGAAGAACTACTAGGAGATTAGATAATAAATGGGTAGAAAAACAGGCTGACCAATAGATGATAAGCCAGTAGATAGATCAACAGAAAGATAGATGCATGCATGCATACTCATAATGAAATTATAAGAGCTGGTTAAGCTGGCTCTGTACAGTTGATATAAGAGATTAAAAAGCACAGGGAAGATGGTTGGGAAGGGGGAGGGATGCACAATGGGGACATTAAGATAAGGGAAAACCCACAAGCTGGAGCCCACAAGAAGATCCTGAAGCCCATGCCAGTTCTTGTTCCCTCTGGTTTTGGATGTATCAGTGTCCTGTATGGAGCTAATCACTTAACTGTCCCAGGAGTTGGAGAGGATCTAGGAAAAGGTGAAGCAGCTGCAGGCCTGGACACTCCCTCACACCAATGAGGTGAGTCAGCAGATGCGCAACAATGAGTGACTACAAAATGGCTGCTATTTCCCTTCCACCCTCCAAATCTCCACAAGAATTTCTCTTGTGTCTCACCTTAGCCATAAAAATACAGCCCAGGTAACTCTGAAAAATACAGTTCAACCTAGCCAAACTGACATATTATAAAGGTTTCCAGGGCTATAAATCTTTATAAAAACAGATTACCACAACTTTTTCCTGTAATAGCGGCTGTTGGTTTTGAACAACCTACCTTTCAGTTAGCAGCATAGCACCTAATCACTGTGTCACCCAGGCTCTCTTTTCTCCTTAAGCAATAATTAATTTATAAATTAACATAATAACAAAATCTTACTTTCACCTCACATGATATTACCATCCCACATACAACTAAATCGACAAATTAGAAATGGTTCCCTAGGAGGGAAGAAACATTCTTTTTGTCTTTAGGGTATGACTGTTATTTTGGGCCTTTGATATTCTATAACTTAAATACCGAGATGTGTTGTTGTTGTTAAATGTTCTCTAGTTGGTTCCAACTCATAGCAGCCCTGTATAGGATTTCTAAGAAACAGCTGGTGGGCTTGAACTTGTGATTTGTAGTCCAGTGCCGATCCTGCAGTGCCACACCAGATGTAATGTTAACTACTAGTGACACAGGTCAGATAAAAAACAGGAAGAGAGAAGAAATGAACATAAAAATGTTTGGTGAATATATATACACACAAATATGTCCATATCAAATTAAGAAATATTTTTAACCATTGTTGTTGTTGTTATGTGCCGTGGAGTCGGTTCCGACTCTTAGCAACCCTGTACAGGGTTTCCGAGGCTGTAAATCTTTATGGGAGCAGAAAGCCTCCTCTTTCTCCCACAGAACAGCTGGTAATTTTGAACTACTGACCCTGAGGTTCGCAACCTGATCCATAACCACTATGCTACCAGAGCTCCTTACTTTCAACCAGTACACACACCAAAAAAAAAACAACCAAACCTACTGCCATTGAGTCAATTCTGATTCATATAGAACCTATGTAGTGTTTCTGAGACTATAAATCTTTATAGGAACAGAGGAATAGACAGCCTCATCTTTCTCCTATGGAGAGGCTGGTGGCTTTAAACTGCCTAAGCCATAGTACAACCAAGGATCCTTCATAACTATTATGTTGTTGTTGTTGTTGTTGTTATATGCCGTGGCCGGTTCCATCTCATAGTGACCCTGTACAGGATTTCCAGGGCTGTAAATCTTTACGAGAGCAGAAAGCCTCATCTTTCTCCCACGGAAGAGCTGGTAGTTTTGAACTGCTGACCTTGAGGTTCACAGCCCGATTCGTAACCAAGTGATAATATGATTACTGCTGGTATTTTTAACTATCTTCTTTCACAATCCATGTTATATTCCCTTTGCCCTCAGCAAGCAGATGAGCTGGTGGGTGACCTAAATATTTAATACAGCAGGGTATTGACCATTAGCAGCATTAACTCAATTGGAGTTTCCTGATGATTTTAATCACAAGACTTGGGGGTACTAAGAGGTACCCTAAAGGATCTCCTGCATTCTAGACATGCTACTCCTTGTCTGCATTGTGTAGTAACAACTCAACATCCCCTTGATAGTCATGATCAGTCAGAGTCCTGGTGTGGCACTGTAGGATAAGCACTGAAATGCTAGACACAAGATCAGCAGTTCAAATCCACCAGCTGCTCCTCAGAATCCAGATACAGGGTTGCTATGAGTCAGAATCTACTCAACAGTATTTAACAACAAGAAGTCAGTATCAGCATCTCAACTCATATAGTAATCCTTTCCCTTACTGTTGACTCAGTGGCATGAGGAGCTCAAAGTATTCAGGGAGCCTTCCTGCTTAATAGAATCTCTAATGGAAGCATTCCTTCTTGGGAAGTAAGACCTCTAGACTAGCAAAGGCAAAAGGTAGAAGAATGGGGAGAAATAAATTCTAGTACATTCCTAAGGTTAATAGTAAGAATAGCTACTCCCATTTCCACCTCTTGATTGCTAGATTCATGAATAGGAGCTATGAGAGAAATAGCACTATTAAGTACTGGCTTAGAACATATTTCACATTCTGGAGGACATTGTCTTCACTTTGCAAGGTGCTGTCACTCGGCACCCAAATTGAGGCTTCAAAAGACTCTTCTACCATTATATTAAAGGAGCTCTGGTAGTGTAGTGGTTACGAATCGGGCTGCGAACCTTAAGGTCAGCAGTTCGAAACTACCAGCCACTCCGCGGGAGAAAGATGAGGCTTTCTACTCCCGTAAAGATTTACACCCTCGGAAACCCTGTACAGGGTCGCTATGGGTCGGAACCGACTCGACGGCACTTAACAACAACAACAACCATTATATTAAGTCACCTGCTTTAAGATGATGGAGGAAAACTGTAATACCAGTGAGTTCCATGAGCATGAGCCCATTCTCCACGTTTTTTTTTTTTGGGGGGGGGGGTTTGCTATTAAATTTGTTTATTGGTCATAAGCAGTATTGTAATGGTTGTTGTTGTTGTTGTTGTTAAGTGCCGTCAAGTCAGTTCCGACCCATAGCGACCCTGTATAGTTTTGGAAGTGTGTGCAGGAAAATCTATCCAAATCCAGCAAGAAAAAAACACTGACAGTTCCATCATAATAGGGGTTCAATTCAACCAACTTTCCACTGGTTGATTCTTCCAAGGGACAGTGCCATAATGGTAACTCAGTGCTGGCCTCTGTTGTTGACAGTTGAAGCACTCAGCAGTGGCTATTGTCAGATATCTCTTGGTAAGAGAAATCATCATTGCTGAGCCCATGCAAAACACCCATCCTTGATGTCATGGCCATTGTATTAATGAGGCAACTGTGTGACAGAACATACCATCTTCTCTTCCTCTGCTGGGATCACCCTTTCATGAGCGTTCACATGGAATAGAAACATCTTTATACTCTGTGCCAAATCAGAACCATCTATCCATATGCTTCTTCCCTGGACCTGCTTATCAACAATTTTTCAATCATATTCTTTCCAAGCCTTTAACTGTTTAGTCAAAACATGGACCACAGCCCATGAATCATGAATCAGTAAATACTCATACCTCTAGTCATCTTTCCTTGTGAGCAAAATGAACAACCAAGTGTACTACTTGACATTCTGTTCACTGGAAAGATTTACCTGCATGAAGTCCTTCAGGGCCCTCCCAGAGTGGAGCTACTATGCTGCACCTGTCCAGTTTTCAGTGCTATCTGCAGCTCCAGAAGAGCCATCTGTAAACGAAATCCAGTTTTGTCCTCTGTCAAACCCATAACCCAAAGGTTGATGGTTATAAATTACCAGCTGCTCAATGAGAAGGAGATGTGGCAGTCTGCTTCCATACAATTTACAGCCTTTGAATCCTATGGGGCAGTTCTACTCTGTCCTACACTGTATGTCAGAATTGACTCAAAAGCAATGGGTTTGTTTGATTTTTTGTTTTGTTTTAATAGATTTAGAAGCAAAGAGAGGTGGCAGGGACAAGTCCTGAGAAGGACCAGTAGTGTCTTACAAGTAATTATCCCAGAGCAGATCGCTACAGGCTCCTCAGACTAAAGGATACTTATCTCCTCAAGTAGTGGTAGAAGTACTTCTTTGGCAAACAGGGGTGGTGAAATTTAGGGGCTCAAGTGTTGCAGACCGTGTAAGACTGGTCAGAGGTTCAAGGCCCTCTAGGGCCGAGTGTAACAAATGAGGCCACTGGCAGTTAATGGCAAATTGCTTTCATCTTAATATTCAGTTATATATATTAAATTAATACACTAGAGCCTTTGACAATCCACAGATAAATGTGATATTTTCCTAAAGCCGAGACTAAAGGTTGCAAGGTTAAGCCTTTCTCCAAAGGATTAACTAAAAATATCTTAGCTACTTCACAGCTCTTTGTTCTATAGACAAAACCCATCCTCCCTAATCCTTTTCCAGGTGCAGCCCATTCACCTGGGCTTCTCGAGTCCTCCTCCAGACCTGGCTCAGGAAGCCGAAGCAGCAGGACTCCGCCCAACCTTTTGTCTTTATCTCTCACCTTCCCCCAACTATTCTCAGGGGCTATAGATATGTTAATTGGGCCTGAGAATCCAAGTTGCAGGCCTGGGATTCGAACCAGCAAAGCACAATGTAAAGTTACCTGAATGTCTGGAAAAGTACTGATGTTAGCTATACCTTGCCTAAGTCCCTCCCAGCTTGGTATGAAGCTCCTCCCCTAAATAAAGCAGAGGCCCGGGCCTTCCCCAGGTGTGCATTACTGGTTGGCAGGCATGGAGTAAAGATGGCAGTGCATTACTGGTTGGAAGGCATGGAGTAAAGATGGCAGTGCATTACTGGCTGGAAGGCATGCGGTAAAGATGGCAGGGCAATGAGTCGCTGCCTGCAGAGGCCACGATGCCTGTACTCCCAGGCCTGCCCACCAGTGATGTATCCACCCTGGCTTTGGGGTGCCTCATTTTCTCTCTGTTTGTCTCCTTCTGTGTATTCTTGATATATTGCAATTGCCGTCAGGTATCCTCTCCTTGTGAACTGAACCCCTATGTCGAGGCGGGTCCCCGACACTCAAGCTCCCCAGCTTCATTGAAATCTGACCATTGGGTCCCATCTGCATTTTCAGTGTCCCATTTCTTCCCCATTATTGCCCTACCATTAGCAAAAGAGGCCTTGTTCTCTGGAAATTCATTTCACATCATAATTCAGTCACTTACAGTATTATAGTTGAGGCTTGGTTTTCAGAAATCTTGATTTTGCAGCTACCAGATATAAAAGTTTCTTTCAGGGCAATCATTAAAAGCTTTCAAGTCTCTTATGAGGACTTGAATTGGAATTTTAAAGCTCATAATTTTATTCCCCTGATTCTCAAGTGTTAGAAGCAACCAACCAACCCCTTTCTCTATTGTCACTACAATATTCTAAGGTCACAGATAGTTGGTCACTCAGTGCCTTGACTTGTATTGGCACTTGATTACACTCTTTAAATGTGGCCTCTCTTTTGTCACTGCATGTCCCAGGCTACCAGGGACATGTCACTAGAAACAGGGTCATTAATGCTTTTAAATCTAATCAGAGAACCAATTCCAGAAAACCGGAAACTATTTCAGATCCTTAAGATTCCGTTCCTATGGAAACATTCTCAATATCAAATACTACACCATATCAGTCAAAGAACCAGATTTCTAAGATAAAATACAGAAGACTCTGGGTAGTATAAGGGATTAACACTCTCAGCTGCTAACCAGAAAATTTGAGGTTTGAGTCCACCTAGAGGCATCTGCGAAGAAAGGTTTGGCAATCTCCTTCTAAAAACTCAATCATTGAAAACCATACGGAACACAGTTTTACTCTAACACACATGGGTTATCGTGAGTTGGAATTAGCTAAATGACAACTGGTAGTACTGGGACATATATGTGTGTGTGTACACATATACAAATGCGTTTGTATACAAATATATGTTGTTTTAGCTGTTGTTGAGTTTTTGTTGTTAAGAGCCATCAATCCAGTTCCAATTCATAGTGACCCTGTATAAGGTTTTCCAGGTGTAGCTGGTGAGTTTGAACCACTGAACTTGCAGTTCAAGCAGTCATTGAGGTGGAGTGTTTATCATACAGCACCATACTAGGACTCCTGTTATTGAGTTAGCCTCTGGCTCATATACCCCATGCACAGCTACACAAAACACCCTTGGTCTTGTGCCACCCAATCTATCCATCCATCCATCCATCCATCCATCTGTCCATTCTCCATCTCACTCTTATCAGAGAAGCAGAACCACTAGGAAATCAGAATGACAGACAGACACACAGATCCATGATTGGGTACATGAGAAGAGAGAGATTTGTTACAGAGACCTGCCCTTATATAACTGAGAGCTAGCTACACTCTATATAAGTCATTGTCTTTTTATCCAATGCTGGAGCTTGAAGTCCACAAGGCAGCTATCAGGCAGATGGAGGAAAGCAGGAACTTGTTGTCTCTGGCCTTGGTGGTGTGACTCTCCTGAGGAAACCAGGACTCTTTATCCCTTGTGTAGCCAAACACACACAGCAGGCCTAGCTGCCAGAGAAGCAGGAGAATCTACAAGAAGTCAAAGAAGTTGCAGGCCCAGCTCTGCTTGCTGCTGATGAGATAAGTCAGCAAATCAGCAAGACTGTGTGTAAACTACAAAATGGCTGCTTCACTTTTACCCTTAAAATCTCACACAAGAATCTCTCATGGGGCTTACACAAACAGAAAACATGCAGGAGAGGGAATGCTAGGAAATGTAGTGCTGCTTACCCTACCACACTTTGTTGTTGTTGCTAAGAGCCATCAAACTGGTGCAAACTCATAGTGACCCTGTGTAGCATTTCCGAACTTGAGCCGCCAACCTTGTGGTTCAAACCGACTTTGCAGTTAACCCACAGCACCACACCGGGTTAAAGCGTCTTGAAACCAAAATCAAGCCAGTTACTGTCATCTCAGAAGTATGGGGACCTCATGGGTGTCAGTAGAACCTGTGCTCTAAAGGGTTTTCAATGCTGATTTTTTTGGAAGCAGGTTGTCAGACATTTCTTCTGAGGTCCTTTGAGTACACTCCAACCTCCATCCTTTTGGTCAGTAGCTGAGCACATTAACCATTTGCACCACCCAGGAACTCCACAGTCTCTTTGCAGCCAGGAATTAGGCCCTGTGACTCAGTCACTGGCAGGAGCTGGCCCTCTGCAGAGTTGGAAGAAGAACACAGAAGTACATCTAAATGAAAGATTTCCAGTCACTTAAATGTGCCAAGGGTCCATGATGGAGAGGGAGATCTGGCCTGACACCACTTTTTTTTCTCTCCTTTCCCAATCCTGGGACATTTGGGCTATGTAAAGTGACCACACACAGCCACCTTCTCAACTTTTCTGGCAGATATGTCTGCCTCCTCCTTAACTGGAGACATGCTCATTTCATCATTCCACTCTGACTGCTGTAGAAGGGGCTGCAACCCTGCTGAAAGATGCAAACTGGAAGATTCCCTTCATCCTGGGTTTTTACTTTGATAATGTGTTCTTTACAGGGCTCTGCTAAGGTTACTGTGAAAACTATATGAAAATTGCCCGTGGTTGGATAAAGACGAGTTAGAGGTAATGGCCCCACATTGGCATGCACAGAGATTATTAAACTCCTCATTAACTGAGCTGGTGCCTTGTCAGGACTGTAGGCAGGTGGTCTGAGTAGCACATGGAATTCTCACATAGGTTGACTATGTCCAACAGGGGGGAAGGGAGGCGAATTCCTAACTTCCTATCAATGAGGCAAGCTTCCTCAGAAGCGCCTGTTTTCCCTCAGGGCCCAGTGGGGACACCAGCTCTTCAATCCTAGAGGCCTGTTTCAGCACAACAGACACGCATTGCAATACTGATGCTCAATCTAACTTACCATATGGCATTGAAAAGTCACAGTTTCCGTTTTTCTTACCATGACAAGGTTTTAGAAGGGTAGAAATGAAACACTTCTTCCAAGGGAAATAATGTCTGTTCTGGCTTCATGGTGGCTTCTTTCCAACAGGAGGCGGGGAGGGTGTGGAGGCAGCATGTGTATGTGTGCGTGTATCCATGTGCCTGCATGAACAAGAGAAGAAGAGGCTGGGCAGGGAAAGGAGAGTGTGAATCCTAAAAAAACAACTCTATTCCGGTATCTTTTCAACCTCCTAGTGCTAAAAAATGAATAGTTCAGGTCACAAAACACAGGGCACAATCATAGCACAATCAGGTGAGCATATACTTAATTTAAAACCAGACTTCACAGTCCAGGACATTGAAAATGTCAACTTGATCAAGGACATCAGGGGGATGAAGCAGCCAGGACAGAGATGGCCCCAGGTTGAAACTCTGTTCTCACTTATGTGGTACTTTGTATTACCAAATTAAGCTATACTGTTATAAATTATGCAGCTGTTTTTCTGTGAAACAGTCCAGAGGAGCTGGTCAAGATCATCAATGATGCCAAAGCCAAAAAGTAAGCAAAGACTAGGAGAGGCTAAGAAATTGAGAACTTCAATAGAATAGACAACAGTGACTAAGTCACAGGTTCAGAGAGCAGGTGCCATGGGAATGTGTCATAAGTGAATGTGTTCTTCATATAGCCCAGCTTCTCAGATTATTTGCTCATCATACAGATTGAATATATGTGGTAAAACAACAACAACAACAACAACAACAAAAAACCCCAGCCCTGACACACACCTTTCCTGATTTTAGACCATGTAGTATTCCCTTATTCTGTTTGAACAACTACTTTTTACTCTATGTACAGGTTCTGTATGAGCACAATCAAGTACTCTGGAATTCCCATTCTTTGTATTACATACAATCCATAATCTACTGTGAACCATACAATCAAATGTGACGTGGATCATCAATAAACCACAGGTAAACATCTTTCTGATATTCTCTGATTTCAGCCAAGATCCATCTGACATCAGTAGATGTTCCTTATTCCTCTTCTGAATCCAACTTGAATTTCTGGCAGATCCTTGCTCATGTACTGCCACAACTGTTTTTGAATTCTGCAAAATTTTACTTGTGATATTAATGATACTGTTCTAAAATGTCTGCATTCTGTTGGATTACCTTTATTTGGAATAGGCACAAATATGGATCTCCTCCAATTTGTTGGCCATGTAGCTATCCTCCAAATTTCTTAGTACAGATAAATGACTGTTTCCAACATTGTGTTAGTTGGTTAAAACATCTCAACTAGTACTCCATCAGTATTGCCCTATTTTTGTGAATGACTTCAGTGCTACTTGGACTTCTTCCTTCAGTATCCTCAGTTCTTGATTATATGCTACCTTCAGTTCAGTATCGTGACTCTACATACTCCTTCCATTTTCTTTTGACACTTGCTTCATCATTCAATACAGCAACTTGAGGATTGTATTTTTTCTTCAGTTCTTTCATTGTAAGAGATAAGGTGAGCAAAAACATTTTAACTGATAAATAAAAGACAAATATTTGAGACTTTCTAAATAGTAATAATAATAGTGGTGGTAGTGGTTATGTGCTGTGGAGTCGATTCTAACTCATATTGATCCTGTTTAGGGTTTCCAATACCTATAAAGAAAGTGGCAGAAAGCCTCATCTTTCTCATGAGGATTGTCCTGGTAGATTTGAACTGCTGACCTTGAGGTTAGCAGTCAACATGTAACACACTACATTACCAGGGCTCAGAGTAACTGTTATTTATTGTGTTCATTAATTATTCAATCTTTCTAATGGCCTGTCTTATACAGGAGGCAAGTGATTGTCAGGAGGTCTAGAAATTTGTCTAAAGTCGTCCAGATGTTAAATAGAATGTCTAGAAGGTTAGCTCAAGCCTGTTGACTTCAAGCCCACCTATTCATCCTCATTCCATGCTGCTTGTTTCTCAATGTGATGAATGACCAGAGCTAGTCAAAACTAGACGTTTTCCCATTTACATTTCTGGGTTCAAATCTTCTCAAATCCAGGGTTTGCAGAAATAGACTTCAAAAAAGCATGGAATTACATTATGTTTTGCTTCTGTTTTCCCACAGATTTGTTAAAGCCCCCTTGAATAAGTTGTTGTTGTTATTAAATGCCGTTGAGTCAATTCTGACACAGACCAATGCTGTGTAGGGTTTCTGAGGATGGCTGGTGAGTTTAAATTGCCGACCTTGGTATTCAACCCGAACTGAGGTCTAGTCCTCATCCTATAGTACCACATCAGGCCTCATTGTATAAATAGAACAAATGTAATGTTCATCTCACAGTGTTGTGCAGGCATCCTTCTTGACCCTGACTACTAGAGCCTGGATTTCAAAACTTGCCAACTCAAACAAATCTTTAACCTTCAATTCTGGACTCTATATGGGTTTTTTTAAAGAGCCATAGTAACTCTGTAGGATAAGCACTGGACTGCTAACTACAGGGTTGGCAGTTTAAAATCACCAGCCACTCCTCAGGGGAAAGATGAGGTTTTCTTCACCCATGAAGATCTATAGCCTCAGAAACCCTACACAGTAGTACCATGTGAGTAGGAATCAACTTGATGGCAGTAGGTTTGGTTTAATTTTGGAAGTCTTTCAGAGACTCAGCCCTCCCTCTTTGGATGTCTAAAATCCTGTTTTGACAAACATTGGATAAATGCATCTGGGCTTTGCATGCTTGGTGTCTGGCCCAGCAAAATAATTATAGCCTTTGCACATGAGTTGACCCCAGTACAAGAAAGATTATTCCTCCTTCTTGATAATGCATGTCCTTTTCCACCAAGCATGAAGCTTCAGCCATGGTGAGGAAAACTGATTCCTATACTGATCAGAACAGGAGGGGGATGTAGCCGGATTTTGGCATCATTAAACTGGTCAACCAGCTGCAAGACATTACCAGCTGTTGTGTTAATCATTAATGAGGCAGACAGTGCCTGTTGCCTGCGTAGTGAACCAAGCATTATGACTTGGGTTTTTATTTCATTTAAAATTAACTCACTGAATGAAGAATCAGCCTCCAGCTTGTGAGAGACAGAGCTATTGGCACAAAGAGGGGACTGGCAGCCCAGAAGCACTAAGGGAACATAAAGTCCCTCACTGATATGATTCAACTGTGTGCATTCAGGCCATGCCTTTTAATTCAACTCAATCTTAGTTCCTCAAAGCTGCCACTCCAAATAATTCTGTGCTTCCAAACACAGTCTCTATATGTCATGAATCCTTCCCGCTATGGCATATACTGATGTCTCTCCAAATTATCTTTACTACATCCTTACATCTAGGCAAAGTGATAGTACAGTCCCAAATCTTCATTGCTGGGTTATATTTTCTTACAAATGCAAATTTGTAAAACAAATTTGAAAAACAAATGTAAATTTTCAAGATTTCTAACACAAAGAGAAAAAATATAATGAGCCCAAATGATCTAATCACCCTCCTCCAGTAATTATCAATGTTTTATCCATCTTGTTTCAGTCAACTCCCCATATTTGATGTTATGTTTTATTTTTAAAGCAAAACCTAGACATCATGTTATTCTATTCCAAAATTTTTTAGTATGGATCTCTGATAAGGACATTACCTATCTATTTATAACCATGTTGGCATTATTATACCTAACAAATATTGTTGTTGTAGCTCCCTTTATATAATGAGAATATATTTAAAAGCATTTATTACTACCATCAAATAATAAGAATATGTTTAGATTTCACTTTTATCTCAAAGTATCAATTTGCAATTGGTTGTTCTATCTATACAAGATATAGACAAAGTCCACACATTGCTTTTGGCTGTAAAGTTTATAACAGTCCTTTCCCTTCCACTACTTTTGCCCTTCTCCAAGTCCAATTAGTAAATTGAGTCATTTGTTCTCTAAACATCCTATATTCTGAATTTGGCTGATTGCTTCCTCATGGTGTTCTTAAACTGGTCTTCTATCACCCATATTTTCAGTACCTGGAAGTTAGAGTTGGAAGTTAGATTAGATTCAAATTTGGTTTGTTGGTTTCTTGTTTGTTGTTTTTAATGAAAATTGTTCATAAATGGTGCTATATACTTCTTATTGCATCGTATCAGGAGGCACATGATGTTTGGGAATAAATTTATAGTGATGTTAAGATTGATCCATGGGATCACTACTATCTAACATATCACTCTGTAATAACATTCTCCATTAGTCTTTCATCTCATAATTTTTGCATAAATTGATAGCCACTACTTAGATTAATTATCTCATTGTTCTTGTGTAATATCAAGTCAAATTTGACTCTCAGAACCTTATATGACTGAGTAGAACTGCCTACTAGGGTTCCACAGACTGTTACAGGACCAGATCTTCAGGTCTTTCATCCCTCAGAGCTGCTGGTGGGTTCAAACTGCCAATTAGCAGACAAATGTTTAACCACTGTGCCACTAGGGATTCTTATTATCTCACATTGTCATTGTTGATGCCAAGTGCCATCGAGTTGGTTCCAACTCATAGTGACCCTCTATATGGTTTCCAAGGAGTGATTGATGGGTTTGAAATGTTTAGCTTTCAGTTAGCAGTCTAGTGCTTATCCAACAGCACCACACCAAGACTCTATCTCATAGGGGTGGCAAAATGGTGAGTTTCTAATTTCATTATTATCCTTGCATCTATTAACTGGAATTCTGCAAAGAAGGACCTAAGGGAAGTCAGAATGTCTACTTAATTCTATCCCATTATTTACCAGTCTTGAGAGTAATGAGTTGTGACCTAAAAATGTCCATTGGTCAGCAACCATTTTTCAGTATCAGTTTGAAATCATGGGTTTTTATAGTTACTATTCTTTTTAGTGACCATCTTGTCCCAATGTAAGCTGGTGGGAATCTTTTCAAGTTGGTGTCACTGTCCTTTCAGCTTAATGTGTTTGTCACCGATAGCATGCCAGTTTTCTAACATAACATGATACTCAAATTAATCTTGTACAGTTACTGTCCTAAACTTGGAATCAGCTATTTCACCAAGGAGCCCTGGTCCTTTGAGTTGGGAATAGTAGTTAAAGAACAAACACTGGGTGCTAGAGGTGTTCATCCATACTGGGTTATTAGTGCTTCTGGACGTTTTTGATGGTCAGAGTTATCTGCCTTGTCTGAAGTCATCATTGCTTTCACAGATCTGAATTCCACAAGATATCATTCCCTTCAGTCTCTCATTTATTGTCATGTAGATATGAAAAATAATTCTTTCATCGTTTGTCTGTATTTATTTCTTCATTTTTAAGGCATAATTTTTACTAGATATAGAATTCTAAGCTGATATGAAAATACAGGAAGAAGGTCACTAAAAAGAGAAGAAAGAAAGAAAAGATCAAAATAGATGCTGAAACTTGATCTCCAGTGTAGAGATGCTAAAGGTTGAACAAATTATTTCAAAGGGCTACTCAAGAAGACAAAGTCAAGTATTATAATGAAATGTGTAGAGACCTGGAGTTAGAAAACCAAAGGTGAAGAACATACTCAGTATTTCTCAAGCTGAAATAACTGAAGAAAACATTCAAACCTTGACTTGCAATATTGAAGGACTCTATGAACAAAATATTTAATGATTAATAAAGCATCAAAAGAAGATGAAAGGCACTCTCAGAATCACTGTACCAAAAATAAATGGTCAATGGTGAACATTTCAAGAGGTCGTATCTGATCAACAACCAATGGTACTGAAGAAAAAAATTCCAAGCTGCACACCAAGGTGTTTGCAAAAAGCAAGGATCCAGGAATTCATGGAATACAAATTGAAGTCTTTCAGCAAATCAATGCAGCATAGGAGGCCCCCACTCTTCTATGCCAAGAAACTTGGAAGACAGCTCCCTGGCCAACTGACTGTACAATTCCAAAGAGAGATGGCCCAATGGACTGTGGAAATCATTGAAAAATATCATCAATATCGCATGCAAGTGCTACAACTTTACATAGACAGTTGTTGTTGTTGTGTGTGTGCCATCGAGTCGATTTTGACTCACAGCGACCCTGTATAGGGTTTCTGAGTGGTGAGCTTGAACCACTGACCTTGCAGTTCAAACCGCTTTACAGTCTGGCGCATTAACCCACAGCGCCACACCAGGATCCAGCAACAATAAACCATCAGAAACTCAAGCTGAATTCAGAAAAGGATATGGAAAGAGGGATATCATTGCTGGTGTTAGATGGATCTTGGCTGAAAGCAAAGAATACCAAAAAGATGTTTACCTGTGCTTTATTGATTGTTCAAAGGTTTTTGATTGTGTGGATCATGACAAGCTATGGATAACATTGCAAAGAATGGGTATTACAGAATACTTAATTGTACTCATGAAGAACCTGTACATAGACCATGAGGCAGTCATTCAAACAGAACAAGGTGATACTGAATGGTTTAAAATCAGGAAAGGTGTACACCAGGGTTGTATTTCTTTCACCATACTTATTCAATCTGTATGCAAATAATCCAAGAAGCTGGATTATATGGAGAAGCGCACGACATCATGAGCTGAGGAAAACTCATTAACAACCTGTCATATGCCGATAATACAACCTTGCTTGTTGAAAGTGAAGAGGACTTAAATACTTATTGATGAAGATCAAATATCACAGCCTTAAGTATTGATTGCACCTCAATGTAAAGAATGTGAAAATTCCACAACTGTATAATAAATAACATGGTAAATCTATATCAACACTTCTTGACTGGTGCTTCCATGAGTGTTGATAGTTGATCCAAGAAGAAGAAGTCCATGACAGCTTCAATCTTTTCCCCATTGATAAGAATGTTGTTTACTGGTACAATGGTGAGAATTTTTGTTTCCTTTACATTGAGATGCAATCCATACCAAAGGCTGTGCTCTTGGATATTTATCAGTAAATATTTAAGTCTGCTTCATTTTCAGCAAGCAAGGTTGTATCATCAGCATATCACAGGTTGTTAATGATTCTTCCACCAATCCTGATGCCACAGTTTTCTTCATATAACCCAGATTCTTGGATTATTTGCTCAGCATATTGGTTGAATAAATATGGTAAGAGAATACAATCCTGTCACACACCTTTCTGAATTTTAAACCATTCAGTGTTCCCATGTTCTGTTCAAACAACTGCCTCTTGGTCCATATACAGATTCCTCATGAGTATAATTAAGTGATCCAGAATAGTCATACTTCACAGTTTGTCCATAGCCTGTCATGATCCACACAATCAAAAGCCTTTGCGTAGTCAATAAAACACAGGTAAACATCTTTCTGATATTCTCTGCTTTCAGCCAAGATCCATCGGACATCAGCAATGAAATCCCTCATTCCACGTCCTCTTCTGAGTCTGGCTTGAACCTCTGGAACTTCTCTGTCAATGTACACTTTTGGTCATTTCTGTATTATCGTTAGTAAAACTTTACTTGCATGGGATATCAAAGATATTTTCTGCATTCCGTTGGGTCACCTGTCTTTGCAATGGGCACAAATATGGATTTCTTCCAATCAATCAGCCAAGTAGTTGTCTTCCAAATTTCTTGGCAAATGATGTATTGCATTAGGCAAATCTGCTGCACAAGACTTTTTTAAAGTGTTGAAGAGCAAAGATGTCAGATTGAAGACTAAGTTGCACCTGACCCAAGCCATGGTATTTTCAATAACCTCATATGCATGCAAAAACTGGACAATTAATAAGGAAGACCATAGAAGAATTTATGTTTTTGAGTTATGGTGTTGGAGGAGAATATTGAAAGTGCCATGGGCTGCCAAAAGAACCAACAGATCTGTGTTGGAAGAAGTGCAGCCAGAGTGCTCCTTGGAAGCCAGGATGGCTAAATTTCATCTCTCATACTTCAGACATATTGTCAGAAGCGTCCAGTTACTGGAGAAGGACATCATGTTTGGTAAGGTGGAGGGTCAGAGAAAAGAGGAAGACCCCCAATGAGATGGATTGGCAAAGTGGCAGCATCAATGGGCTCAAGCGTGGCAACGATTGTGAGGTTGGCCGAGGATCGGGCAGTGTTTTGTTCTGCTGTGCATAAGGTCACTATGAGTCAGTATCAACTCAATGGCACCTAACAACAACAACAATAATCCACACTAATGGAAGCAGCAGGTAAGCTTACCTGCTGCTTCCAGGTAAATCTGCTGCACAACACCTCTTTTAAGTATTCAAGAGCAAAAATATCAGTCTAAGGACTAAGGTTCATCTGATCCAAACCATAATATTTTCAGTAGCCTCATATGCATGTGAAAGTTGGACAATTAATAAAGAAGACCGTAGAAGAATTGGTGCAGTTGAGTTACAGCGTTGGAGAAGAATATTGAAACCATCATGGACTGCCAGAAGAACAAAAAGTCTATATTGAAAGAAGTACAGTCAGAATGCTCTTTAGAAGCCTGGATGACTTGGTGAAATACATTGTGCTTGGTAAAATGGAGCGTTAGCCAAAAAGCGGGAGGCGTCCAATGAGATGAATTGACACAGTAGTAGCAGCCGTGGGGTCAAGCACTACCACAGTTGTGAGAATGTTTTGCTCTGTTGTGCATAGGGTCTCTATGAGTCAGAGCTGCCTCAACAGCACCGAACAACAACAAAGGATGATGTGTCCCATCCCACTTCTACTCTTCACAGAGATGTTTCCTTTTTCTAGTCTACATTGGCTCAGATTAAAATTTAGTTATCATTCATATGATTGTTACCCTATACAGAATTTGCTTCTGTTTTTAATTCCTTCCATTTTCTCTTTTTGTTTGACTTTCAGTAATTTGATTAACATATGCTTAGGTATGGTTTTTTTAGTATTTTGTATATTTTAGGATTGCTGAAATTCTTAAATCTGTAAGTCTTTCATAGTTTTGGGAAATTGTGCTTATTATGTCTTTAAATTTTTCTTCTGCCCCACTTTCTCCTTGCCTTCTGGGACACTATCACATATCTATGCTATCATTTTTATGTCTTCTCCAAGATATTGCATGTTTTGCTGCATTTTCTTTTAATTCATTTTTGTGTTTAAGCTTCAATTGTTGTAATTCCTACTCTATCTTCAAGGTCACTGAATGTTTTCTTCTGCTATGTTATTAAACCCAATGTGTTGGCTAAATCATTCCCATCAATGTCTTCTTTTGCTATCTATGCATAGTACTCCTCACCTCAATAAATAGAATTGGCTTCTTCTATCCTTGAATTTGGCATGGTCTTGTGACTGGTACTGAGCAATCGAATGTGGTGGAAGTGAGATTCTTACTTATGAGTCTAGGCCATTAGAGGACTGAAAATTTGTTTCCTCTCTCATAGAAGGCTGCCACTCAATAGAGGTCTAAGTACTTAGAAACCACTATGCCATGAGGAATTCCAAGCTAGGAATGTGCAGAGGCTGTGCAGAAAGCAACATAGAGACACACAGAGAGAAAAACACCTAGGCAGTCTCCAGCTGTTTCAAATATCCCAAATGAAGTTCCAGGTTCCAGCTATGTGAATGAAAAAGCCATCTTAAATATTACAACCTCAACATATGTGGCATAGAAAACATTGCCAGTTGAGTTCTGCCCAAATTGTCGAATCCTGAGAAGCAAAAAAGTTATTTTAAGCCACTGAGTTTCTGGATGATTTGCTATATAGTAATAGATAATAAAAGAGAAAGTGGTGACTAGTAGTGTTGTGGTAACAAGAAACAAAAATGTGTGGCCTTAGTTCTGGAACCACATGGTAGAAAGACATCTGAACAGTGGCCAGGAGATTATAAATGTAGGATAGAAATAGAGTGAGAACATTTCTAGAGAAATTGTGGCCCATGCTATGTATTTCCAACAATTAATGAAATTATCACCTAGAGTAAACCTGGAGAATATAAAATGGACTTCATAAGATACTGGATCTAAGTAAATGTCTGATCAGAAGAGTGAAAATGCAAATTGGCTTATTTTAGCCACTTTTGATAAAGTTTTACAAGATAGGGATAAAAGAAAGAACTATTGAGTTTTCCAGCAGAATTCAGAGAAAATCCCTCTAGTCTAGGATTTGCTGTCTTGAAAAAGAAAACTGTTTTTCATTACCAGCTTTTCCAGCTGTCAAAAGACTAAGTAAGAATAAACTCAGGAGAAAATAAAATCCAGAGCACTGAAAGTACAATGTACCTCAAGGTAAAGATCAAATCAAGAGAGTTGCTAAAAGACGGCTGTTAAGATTTCAGATATATGGTGGTTTCTCATAAATACTTTCAGATAAACCATAATGTCTCTAAGAATCTTATGGGAATTGTGCCAAAGTACCCTGACTTGCAGCTCAAAGTCTCAAGGAGACTTGTAGGAGTGACTTTTGCCTAATGGACTAAATCCCCAGTAAAATTCATAGAAAACTCATAAAAATTTTAAGACAATTTTACAAATAGAAGCACTGCACATTTAGAATAAATTAAGGGTCCATAAAACATCTATGGAGTCCTGGTGTAGTGCCGTGGGTTAATGCGCTGGACTGCAAACTTAGTTTGAACCACAAGGTTAATATTTCAAGCTCACCAGCCGCTCCTTGAAAACCCTATACAGGGTCACTATGGGTTGCAACCAACTCTAAGACATTTAACAACAACAAAACATCTATGGACACAGAGAAAGTTGAGAAAGCTACTTAGCTGAAATATCAGAACCATTCCTTTAGAAGGAAAGAAGACTTAACTCAGAGAGTATAACCCAGATCCTAGGAGACAGAGAACTACTCTCAGGAAGCAGAACGAAAACCTTCCATGGAATGTTACATGCTCCCCAGAACACATGGTGTGATATGGTGAACATATGCTAAATTGGATTGTACAATTACTGAGGATCAATGACCACTATGTGCTCTTCGTGCCCACCTTTTTAAATGGGGGTATCTATTTCAGTTATTTTTTAATTATTTATATTTTATTTTTCTTTTATCATTGTTTTATGTTGAGAGTGTAGGGGGAAGAGAATCCAGATCAAGAGGAGCTGTATTTGATCACATCTGAACTTTCAGATACTAAGATGCTGAATTTGAGTCTGATGTCATAATTGGATGAGACTTTGTTGACCTTGGAAGGGGATATGCTGTAGTTTTCACATTGGAAGGATGTAAATTATTGTGGCCAGAGGGAAGACTGTGATAGCTAACTTCCAAAGATGGTCACCATCAATTCTTTTTCTCCCTGTGTACACACACCATTTCACATACTAAGTGACAGAATTTGGATTGGACTTGTGACTTCCTTTGAATCATAAGATGCATCAGATATTATGTTCTAGGACTTATGAATCTAGATCTTAAGAGGATTTCAGCTTCCACTTCCTCTCTTAGAATCCGTGTACCATATATAAGAACCCAACTACCCTGAGACCACCATGCTAAAGTTCCACTTTCAGAGGTCACAATGAGAAGAGAAAGATGCCCAGCCAGCTTACAACTTTTCTGGTAAACTCTACTGGTGAAAACACTGAAGTTTGGGCCAGTAAACATGCAAGTAAAATGGCCATCTTTGACATTCTAAGCTTAGAAGCTACCACAATGGAACAAAAGAACTGTCCAGCTGAACCCAGTCCAATTAGCAAAACAGTGAGAAAAAGAAGTTATTATTTTTCAAAGTCAATGTTTTTTGGCACCTTGTTATACAATAATGTTAAATGAAACACTGATAGAATAAATTCTTCATCTGTTATAATGCATTTTTTTCTAGCAAATACACTTGTTTGTATTTTCTAACTTGTATTTTTCCTTGAGATTTCCTATATTTATGCATGTTGTTCACTTTTTGTACAAGATCCTTTAATACATTTATTATTATTATGTATTGTTATTGAGTCAGTTCCAACTCATAGTGACAGGGTTTCCAAGGAGTGGCTGGTGGGTTTGAACCGCCAACCTCATGATTAGTAATCCAGTGTAGGATACAGAGCCACACCAACACTTTCATTTTAAATGCCTTTGATATTTTTAACATTTGGCCATCTGAGGATCTGTATCTATTGACTTTTTTTTTTTTTCTTTTATGTTACATGTTCTTGCTTCTTTACATTGCTCACATAATATTTTATTATACCCAACCTACTATGTAATAAAACATAAAGTAAAAATAGAGAATGAAAGTAAATGACATTCACTTCTAGAGAAGAGTGTGCTTCTTCTACTGCCAGGCTACTAGGGTAAAGTTTGTTTCCATCTAATCTGTAGAGAGCTACATATGGGCTTTCTTGCAACTTTGATTAGATTTATTTAATCATGGATTCAAACATTTTGAGGAAAAGATTAGGATTCTTCCTTTAGCAGAGCTTGGAATCTGAGTAACAATGAGACTCTGGGGATCTTTTTATGCTTTGTATGAGAGGACTTCAAAATATTCATGGAAAAATGGAATGAAAAGATAATGGAATTTTCCCACAAGCTTTTAAAAGTCCCCTCATGTTCTAGTGCCCAGCCTTTTGAATTATGGAAGTTCTCTGTTGTATAGCCTGACCATGAGCTTTTTGAGACTTTGAGTTCTGTTTTCTCTCTGTCTCCATCAGTGGTTTTCTGTATCCCAGTAGATCTTTCCTCACTCTGCTGCCCCTTCCCCAGTCTCTGGAAGCCTATAGTAATAGATTCAGTATAGACCTTTTGCATCTAAAAGGGATTGCTCTTCACCTTTGCTGCTCTGACCCAGTCTTCAAGGAGCATCTTCAGTGCATTTGATGAAGGCCTAGGCTGCCTTAGAAAAATTTCCGTGAATTATCCTGCCCTGATGCCAGCCTTCAGCAGGATATTGCTTTACATTTTGTAAAGATTCCATTCATCTTATATTTGGAGAGGTCTCTGCTTTTCACTTAGGGAGGACCATACACTTCTCAGGGAACTTCTTTACTTTCTCTTGCCCTATCCCCTGTGCACTTTATGAAGATCTTAGGTGTAGTTAGTGAGAGTACCATAACACCATATTACCATGTTGTTGTTACAATTCTTTGAGCATTAGCTTGGTTCCTCTCCATCCTGTCTACAGGGGATTCCTCCTCCCATCATTCTTCCAGTGATGAGCACAACCACATATCTCCTCTTTCCTCGAATGTAATTCACTTGGTTTCTCCAGGTTTTTGATAGGCTTTTTTTCTTTTAAAATTATATTATTGTTTCCCAGTTTATTCTTGTTGTTAATGTTATAAATGAAAAAGTAGACAATATCAGCAAGAGATGCTATTTTTAAATTTACTACTGGCTTAGTTAATTTAGTTCTATGAATCTCAGTTTCCCCATGTAAAAAACAGCTGCCACCTAACACTCAAAAACATGTAAGGGTTAAACAGTGAACAGTAGTAGTAGTTGTTGTTAAATGCCATTGAGTTGGTTCTGACTCATCGGGCTCTGTATAGGGTTTCCGATGGCTGCTGATGTATTTGAACTGCTAGACTTTCAGTTAGCGGTCCAGTGCTGATCACATCAGTGAATAAAGTACTTGAAATGGAAGGGGGCCATGAAATGCCTGTTTTTATCTGAATAGAACCACCCACCTACTGCATGCTCCATCTTCCTCATTGTCTATATTCCAGTACCTCCATTTTTTTCCCCCCAATCACGTCCTCCTAGTGTCAGGTTCTCTAGACTTTGAACATTCTGTTCTTTTTGCCAGAAGCACTTACTTTCACCTCCTTCCCTTTGCTTTGCTAACTCTTAATTTACCATTCCCCTCATCTCTGTAGTTAAATGTTCCCTCATCAAAGTATTTATTATTTTGTATTGTAGTTGTGGACTCCTAGTATGGCCCTATAGGATCAGCACTGGACTGGGAACCACAAGACCGACAGTTCAAACTCACCAACTGCTCCTCGGAAACCCTATACCAGGTCATTATGAGTCAATAACTACTTGACAGCACTAAACCATAACAATATTGTAATTGTGTATTTCCAAGTGTGTATAGTATTCCCATTGGACTACACATCCTGTGAAAGCTAACCTCATGTATGTCTTATAAATTGCTGTATTATAGGCTGTAAAAATCTATATATAGTAGGCATGTGAAAAACACTAGTTCAAAAATGAGCAAATGAGTTACTGAATCAAATAGCAGTACTACAATTTCCTCATATAGAAAGTATTTATCATATGTCTAGTCCATGTATATCATGATGCTAGATCGTTTTAAAACAACAATGCAAATCTATCAAACTGTAAGCTATAGTTCCCAGTCTCAGAGACTTTACATGCAACATACAAAAACAGAGAAATGCAGAGGAAAGGCTAAATGGCATGTAAAACATTCAATAAGATTAAGACAGTCATATAGAAGAAAAAGGAATTTTAATTAGGAGAGATAAGATCTACTGTTGTAAGGAGTAGCAGTGTTGTTGATAAGGTAAAAAACATAAAATCTGAGAATGAGACTGTGTTTGGAAATTAGGAGGTTAATAGTCAACTTTGAGAGAGGAACTTCATGATTTGATGACAATAGAAGCCAGATTGCAGAGCATTTGGAGTGAAAGAGTGCTAGGAAGTCTCCGTGGGTAGAGCCATTTTCAAGAAGTTTGGCAAGGAGAGAACATAGGACCATACTTTGGAGGCAATAGATTAAACTAATTTAAAAACAAATGGGAAAGATCCCTCAGGGAGGGAGAGAGATTGAAAATATCTAGAAAAATCAGAGCACCTATTAGAGCATCCTTCTGAAAGAAGTTCTAGGAACAAGCACTATCTATTGAACTCCTGGTGTGGGGCTGTAAGGTCAGCAATGGACTATGAACCACAAAGTTGGCAATATAAACTCACCAGCTGCTTCTTGGAAACCCTACACAGGGTCACTATGAGTCCGAAGTGACTCAATGGCACTTAACAGCAACAACAGCACTACCTATTTGGGGGCAAGTGTAAGCCTAAGAAATGGGAACGATTTCTCCTCCAAGAGAAGAGAAAAGAAGAGAAGGAACAGATAGAGTTTGGAAAAGCAGGTAAAGGATTAAAAACTGACTGATGATTTTCATATTCTTAGAAAAACATGAAGCAAGGTTATTTACTGAGAACAGGAGGAATGCACATATAGGTAACTTAAGGTGAGTGATGAAGTTTTGTTGTTGTTAAGTGCCACTGAGAAGGCTCTGACTCATAGCAACCCTGAGTAGGGGTTTCTGAAGCTATAAATCTTGGAAGGAACAGAAAGTTTTCTCTCCAGCTGTAACTGTTGGGCTTGAAACCTGAGTTTGTGATTCACAATTCACCACACTCCCTTTAGAAAAGTTAATATGTGCAAGCAGCCCCTCTTGAGACATGGTCCAAGTCAGATAACTTCATTATATTTAAACAGGGCGCATATTTAGATGAAACCTAATATTAAAAACTTGTACCATTCTTGTCGCTAAGTATTGTTGAGTTGGTCCCTACTCTTAACTTTTGTGCAGGATTTCCAAAGAGCTGCTGGTGGGTTTGAGCCACTGACATTGTGGTTAGCAGTCCAGTGCTTTTCATGTAGTGTCACATCAGGACCAATTTCTCCCATACAGACTAATGAAGAACACTCACAGGAAAAGCAAAGACATTTTCAAGTCCATCTTATGGTAGAATAGTGGGTAAAGTAAGGGAAAATGAAACCCAATGCAATTCTGAATCAGATGCCAAAGTATATGAGAGAAATGCTCAGAAAGTGCTCAAAGAGGCAGAGAAAAGGTGGATAGTGAGAGCTGGAACAGGAATAAGGAGAAAACATAGAAACATAGATATCAGAGTTCTAACCAGGATTTCGAAATGACTTATTCTGGTTTGGACTTCTGCTGGGAATTTGCATTTCCACCCCAGATATTACTGAATCAGAATCTACAATTTAATAAGATCACCAGGTGATTCTTTTGGGGGCCATGGGTGGGGAGTTGAGGGATAAGAATAAGGAGTGAAGTTTAGGGTTGGGACTATGGCTAGGTCTAAGCCAAGCCTAGAACTCCTTTTATTGGTAGGGTTATAATTAGGACTAGGATTTGGTCTAGGTTTTAGGGTTGTTGTTTTGTTAAATTTCGTTGAGTCATCTGACTCATAACGATCCTGCATAGGGTTTCCAAGGAGCAGCTGATGAGATTGAACCGCTAACCTTGGGGTTCAAACCAGTTTTGCAGTCCAGTGCATTATCCCACAGCACCACACCAGGACTTTTAGGGGTACAGTTAGGTGTTTTATTTTTTCATTGAAATCTACTTGCTTTCCTCCTCATTTAGAAGTTCTGTAAATACGTTATTCCCTCTTTTTACTTCATGGATTTCCTTTGTTGCTGTTGCTGCTACAACTGTATCTCTGGTTCTCTATTTCAATCTTATAGGTCTTTTTAAATTTGCATACTTCTACAACTGAGTTATAAATATGAAAGAGTCCTTGTGTAGCACTGCAGAAGTATGTGTTGGATCGCAATGTCAGTCTGAGCCTCAAGGCTGGCAGTTCAAACATGCCAGCCACTGCTTAGAAATCCTATAGAGGGTCGTCACTATGAGTTGGAACTGACTTGACGGCACTTAACAGCAATATCTGGGTTGAGTGAGGTATGTTAGCCTCAGGTTGCTTGTCTGCTGTTGTTGGTTGTCTGTCCAAATAACACCCTTTAATATTTTCTGCAAGGTTGGTCTGATTTTTACTAATTCTTTTAATTTCTATTTGTCTGAAAATGACATAATTTCGCTGTCATAGTTAATGGGCAGTTTTGCTGGGTATATGATTCTTGGTTGGCAATTTGTTTCTTTCAGAGTTTTATTCCATTATCTTATTGTCTGCTTTGTTTCTGCTGAGAAATTACTGCTTAGTCTTATTCTGCTTTGTAAGTAACTTTTCGTTTTTCCTGAGCAGCTCTCAGGATTCTTACCTTGTCTTTGGTTTGGAGAAGTTTGATTATAAAATGTTTTGGTGTTTTCTTTTAGGGTCTCTCCTGTTTGGAGCTCATTCAACTTATTAAATGGCTATGTTCTCAAACTTTTTTTTTTTTTTTAAGTGTTTATTGTGAATTGAGTGAAAGTTCACAGGGCAGATCATCTGTTTTAAGTTCATCAGATTGTATACTTTGTTTTATTACAATCATTATAATCTCCTCCATGTACCATCAGTTAACAGTATTTCTGAGAACAAACAAAATGGCGGATTGGGTTGACGT
>NW_006408618.1:9153705-9162476 GCF_000296735.1 Chrysochloris asiatica
GTGGAGATTCTATCTTCCCCCACACTCTCTTAAACTAAACTCCCTCTTGAAACCTTGCAAGCCAGTCACTTCATGCCTTTATCACCTTCACATTTTAGGTAGCCCATATCTAAGTTGCCCATCCCTATGTGCCCTGTACACAGAGGGGATAGCATTGACACTTGAAGTGAAGACTCCTTCCCTCTCTGTTGGTATTTAGAGCTACTACCTCCATGAGTATAGGTCAAGTTCATCAAATTATAGCAATTTACACTTGTTTCTTTTATCAAAAATTGTTTTTTTGTGTGTGTTTTTTATCTTCCTCTAGTCGAGTTCTGATTATCAAGCCATCGAGGCTAGGTCAAATGGGTACTATCTACAGGTTTGCGTGTTCTTGTGCATCTCCCCTCACTTCATATCATTTGGATATTTCATTCATTCTCAGTTCTAGCCCTCTGTGGCTATGTCCTTGTCCATGGGCTCAGGTGTCCCCAGGTCTCACCTCACTTTGGACCAACTAGCCCTTCCTCTTCTCTTTCTCATCTCCAGGTCAACGGGAGTCTATGGAACATGGTTAAACTCAGTCCATTTCTTCATCGCTGCCTTTCCCCTCTTCCACTCGACTTTGGACCAAAGTGAGTCGCCAGCAAGTTTACATGCCTGCTCATGTGTTCCCTTTGAGTTTCAGTCTCACAGGGGGGTTTGTTCTGAGGGGACTTGACTGCTTGCCTTGATGGCTTCCCAGCAAACAACTTGCTTATTCTCACAGTAGCCAATCATACTGTCATTTTTGTTTTGGGTTTTTCCTGATGATCTTTCTTTGAAGATGTATCTTCTGTTGCTCTAGTTGTTCCAGGCTGGTCTGCTTGTCCTTTTTGGTGGGAATGTCCCACCTCAGAAGGTTCTGGATGTGATTCAGGATTCCACCTAAGGTCCTATACTCTGCAAAGGCTTTGCAAGAGGGCTAGTTCACTGGGCAGGTTTCTAGAACCCTTTTTAGGTATTCCAGTCAGTTATAGGCTGAAGACGGGCTTACAAGCTTTCTGTAATCATGTTTCCCAACATTCCTTTCTATCTGACTCAAGTGTTTATTTTACAATAGTAAACAAGGGAAACCAATATCCATAAGACAGTCAAGCATCTTAGTATTGTTTTCCCTCTTCAGGCTATGCCTCGATCATTTGAGGACTAAAGTGTACCTGATCCAAGTCATGGTATTTTCAATAGCCTCATATGCATATGAAAGCTGGACACTGAATTAGGAAGACTGTAGAAGAATTTATGCAATTGAGTTATGATGTTTGAGAATAATATTAAAGGTACCATGGACTGACAGAAGAACAAACAAATCTGTGTTGGAAGAAGTACAACCAGAATGCTCCTTAGAAGTTCAAGATGGTCAGACTTCATCTCTCATACTTTGGACATTTATCAAGAGGATCCAGTCCCTGGAGAAGGACATCATTCTTGGTAAAGTAGAGGGTCAGCAAGAAAGAGGGAGACTGCCATTGAGATGGAATAATGGCAGCAACCATGGGTTCTTGCTTAGCAACAATTGTGAGAATGGTACAGTACCAGGTGGTGTTTCTTTCTGCTGTAAACAGTCAGTATGAGTTAGAACAAACTAGGTGGCACCTAACAACAAATCCATGACTATGTTGGGTGGGCTAGCTTTATGTTCCCATTGGACACTTTACCTTCCTTTATATATATTAAGTTTTTAAAAATTGAGATTCAGGTAGGGAGTAGAAAAGGAGGTAAACCCATTCACAGATTTGGAAAGATGTCTCAGAATGGGCAAGACAGGGAGATATGCTTGCATAGAGCCAAGACTGTTGATTTAGATGGGATAAATGTGACTGTCGGTGAAGCATTGTCTATCTCCAATTTGTAAGGCTCCATGCCCAGGCTGGGGAACCAGTTTGGCTCTAAATTGTGGTATCAAAGTCAAAATACATAAAGATTCAGCACAAGTAATTTTCATAATTTAAATCACTTGTCATATCAGAGGACTTTCTCATCTTGGAAGATTTACATGTAGAAATGACACGGTTTGATACGAGTGATCCTAAGTTAGCAATTGAAATGGGTGGTAAACAAGTATAATTTTTGTTTTTCTTTCCTATCAAACTTCCCTGCTTTTCCTTGTGAGGAAATATTTTCCTATCTGTGTGTAAGTGGTTTGGGTCATGGGTGACTCTCAGTGCCTGCCTTCTTCTACCACTTCCACTCAGGAGTTAAAAGGAGCCAAGTCCTTTTTCCTCCTATGCACTGCCATTCAAGGAAGTGTGTACTGAGCCCTCATCTCAGCCATCAGACCCCAGGACTTTGAATATTAAACACATGAGGCAAGGAATTAAGTACTGGTGGAGGTTACAAGTGGGTGATAGGACCTTGGGTTCCATCTCATTATCTAAACTGGGTTCTAATATTTTTACCAGCTTTCTGAGACCTTGATGTCACACATTCCCTTTCTGCTTAAAATTGTCAGTGTCTATTGTTTGCGATCAAAACCCTAGACTGAAGGACATTTGTTGTTGTTAAGTGCCATCAATTCAGTTCCAACTCATAACGGCCCTGTATAGGGTTTCCAAGTAGTAGCTGGTGGATTTGAACTGCCAACCTTGTGGTTCAAAATAATCTTGCGATCCAGTGCTTTATTCCACAGCACCACACCAGGAGTGATGGACATAATATGGCAGATATCTCTATTTTAAGATCAGTTGTATCAATCTTGCCCTTACTGGCACCCTAGATTTGTTCTCACCCTTCTGGATTTCTGCCATATTTTCTGCCATATTGATATATAAACTAATACAACTGGCCTTAAAATCACACAAAAAGAAAAAGATAAGAAGGTTATAGGTAACAAGGGAAAAAACTCCCACAGATAAGTTAGTGGTGGTTTTAGATAAGAATAGAGAGGAGTCTGTGGCCACAAAGAACATACTGCCTAGCAAAGAAAGGACAGTTACATAAAGAATCATCATAAAACCTGATAAACATTATGGTTAAGAACATCTACATTCAAATCCCATTTCTTACTAGCTATATGAATTCTTGAGTCCTGATGTGGCACTGGACTGCTATCCACCAGCTGCTCCTCGGAAACCCTGTACAGGGTCACTGTGAGTCAGAACTAACTCAACGGCACTTAACACCAACAACAATATGAATTTTTTGTGCCTAAGTTGTCTTGATTTCTAAAATGTGGTAATAATAATGTGTATATGTAAAGCAAAATAGTAGGAAAAAAAGAAAAACCTGGCTGTCGTTGTTACCTGTCATTGAAATGCTGTCCAGAAAATACCTGGTACATACTCAAAAATGTTAGTCCATTTCATAAGGTGGCACAATGGTTAAGTGCCAGGCTCTTAACCAAAAAGTTAGCATTTGAGCCCATCTAGTAATGTAGTGGTTACGAATCAGGCTGCTAATCTCATGGTCAGCAGTTTGCAACTACCAGTTGTTCCATTGGAGAAAGATGAAGCTTTCTGCTCCCGTAAAGATTTACAGCCTTGGAAACCCTGTACAGGGTCACTATGAGTTGGAACCGACTCCACTCCATGGCACATAACTACAACAACAACAGTCTTTCCATGGGATCTGTTCCCATAAAGAGCACAACCTAGGGAACCCTATGGGGCAATTCTACTCCATCTGCATGTGACAACTTTGAGTTAAACATGGACTCAATAGAGCATAACAACAGCAGTGCTCTAGGAGAGCATAAAGCTAGTCAACTAACTAGTCATGGAACAGGGGCAGATGAAGTTATTGAAGAAAGAGGTATTTAAGCTGATCTGAAAGGTGAATAATAACAATGAAGACAAGAGCCAACAACAATAATAATAATAGCTAACATTTAGTGAACTCTCTCCATGTTCCGGGAGGATTATCTCCTGTATTCCTTACAAGATCATGATGGAGTAGTCACAAAAATTATTTCTATTTTATGGATGAAAGACTCTGGAGCTCAGAAAAGTTGTAAACCTAGATCAAAGTCATTGTGTCAAACAGGTAAAGGGAAAACTGGGGGTTGGTAGAGAGGTAAATAGATCAGCATATGTGAAATCATCCAAAAGACATCTGGAGTTGTGTAAAATCCCTCATAACAAAACATAAATCCCTGCCTTTAACCCCCGTAAATATTTTGGTGATTATTTTCCTACCCAAGCACTCCCTCCATTTTATAGTCAAAGACTTTCAGAGGGCAAAATTCATTCAATGAAATTTTGTTTTCCACCCCACTTTTCAAGAATAAGTCTTTGTCAGAATTGAAGGGTAACTGCTATGGTTATTGATTGTGATAAAATTAATGCATGTTTCGTAGTTAGATTCATATCAGAACACCTCTTACAGCTAGCTCTCACTTTATTCCTGCTGCTGATGGGAGTGAGGGAAAAACATGCTAAATGCCCTCCCTTCCACTGAAAGCAAGGCCACATTTGTCCTGCACACTAATCAAAGAAATGTGCAACCATCTTGCCCAAGTTGAGCCTAGACGTCATTACTAAAATGAGGTGTCTGCTGAGGTGGGTGACTAGGGCAGCTGTTCAACATATGCCTAGCAACACTCTACAGCCACGTTAGTCCAGGAAATGAGGAATGTTTTATCCCTTCGAAGCTGAAGGGGAAATTGTAAGTAAGCATAAAGTAATTACCCGCTTGGAACCTGTCCAGGCCATATTCAATGCAATTGAAACTCATGTCCTTGATGTCAACCTTCCCCAGCTTAGGGAGGTCAGAGAACTTGGAATATTCACACCACTCTGAGCTGTGGAGAGACCTAATCTGCTTTGAAGATCTGTCTGAAATTCACCGAGGTCGCCAAGGGGAGGGATTACTGCCTTCCCAGCCAAAGAACAGCCTGTCTCACGAGAGTTAATATTATTTCAAATGCTCTTTGGTTCATGTCAACTATTGCTGTTTTCTCTCTTTCTGTGAGAAATAGTGTAAGGAGTGCCTTCCATAGATATTAGCCTATTTGAGCAGCCCAACAACTGCGTGAGGGAATCAGAGTCTAGATTATGATTCCTGATGTACAGACTACCTGATGTTAAGGTTCCTGGGTCAGACAAATAATTTATACTTGGCTGATAATCAGAAGTTGGCAGTTTAAATCCACTCAGCAGTTCCTCTAGCCTGATAATCAGCTTCCATAAGCATTAGAGCCAAAAAAGCCTTCTGAGCAGTTCTGTTCTGTAATTCATTGGGTCTCCATGAGTCAGATTCAACTTGATGGAACAAGGCAACACACTGATGTTACACTAACTGATTGGGTGGGGAGTAGTGGTCATCTGGGTCTTATTATCTTGGTAGGTAGTGTTCTTTCTTCTTTACTCTGCTTCACCTCTAACACCATGATTGCCAACCAGCCTACATTTGGAGACATCTTATTTCTCTCTCAATTGCCTTAAAGATCTCCAGGAAATTACTAAAAAATTAAATTTCTCCCAAAGTGAAAGGTACATGAAGTAATGCTTCAAAGCTACACAATTATGATTCTAGGTCCTTTCAAAATGATGACCTAGTAACAAGTTTGGCAAATTTGAAGAAGCAAGGGAGAAATATGGATTTGGGGAGCTAATAAAAAAGCATGGGAGTATATTGCATGTGGGACAAAAGGTGGTAAACGCATTGAAATGTAGCAGTGAGGAGTAGATTGGAGCAAAGCTTTTCAATGCTGTTCTTAGCTTTTCCCTCGCTGTTGTGAGAGCATTATCACCAGCCTCTTCCATGCAGAAGTCCTTTTAACAATCCAGATCATTGATGCTGGCAAATTAAGCTCAAGGCAGTGCAGATGCATGCTGGGTGCAGCTAACCAAGTGCTCGTAGAAGACCATTTCTGGAACATATCATAACACTGTATGTTGTAGGAAAGGTACCTCCAGATGGGCAGCACTTCACATCAAGAAGCACAGCTTAAGTGAGAAGGTGGATGTCAAAGCCCACTTCCCAGTCTCCTATGACAAGATCCTAAGTAGTGTCCAGGTCAGTCCTTCAATATCTTTACTTCTACTCCTGTCTACCCCAAACTCCCATGCCTGGGGAATTGCAATCTATACAAAGTAATTCAATCTAGTGCTACTGCTTTCTGATCAGTTCATTTAGAGAAGAATCTCCAACCAGAAGAATTTGTCTGAGGAGAAACAGTAAAGGGAATGATAGATAGAAAGTGATTAGATGGTGCCCATGACTATATATCCTGGGGCTCAATACCTCCATATTTTTAAACAGACAAAAATGGGTAAATACAAAACCTGATATTTGGTCTTTCCCACAAGCATCATCAGGCATAGTAGCTAATATTCACAAAAGAACATAAGCTTACAAGCCCATATAATTAGATTATAGTGAAGGAAGACAAAAATGGGACACCGCACATCATAAGTAGAATCATCTGGACAGACAAAATGATATAATGTAAATATACTTGAGATGTGGAAAGATAATAGTTAAGTAAAGTAAGAATGAGAAATCTTAAAAAGAACCAAGTGGAATATTAGATGCAAATATATATATGGTAATAGTTGAAATGATGAACATAATACATAAGATAAATAAAAAGAATACAGCTAAAGAAAAAACTAGGGAATTGGAAGAGCAGAATGAGAAATTTTACAAGCACTAAGAAAAATAAAGAGAAAATATAACTAGAGAAAGATTCAAAAAGTAAGAGATATGAAGAAGTAGAAATATGAATGCCCAGATAATAGGATTTTAGAAAGGATGTGATAGGGAAATGAAAAAGAAAAAACATTTTAAAATAATGCAGAAAAAGTTTCCTGAATTAATAAATTACATGATCCTTTAAATTAAAATGGTTCTTACAATGCCAAATGGTGGTGGTATGCAGTAGAGTGGTTCCAACTCATAGTGACCCTGCTTAGGGTTTCCAGGCACTGGTAGCATAGTAGTTATGAGTTGGATTGCTAACATCTAGTTGTTCTGAGGGAGAAATATGAGGATTTCACCTCCCATAATGATTTACAGCCTCAGACACTGGGCCACTATGAGTTGGAACCCACTCATGGCGCTTAACAACAGCAAAGCTTCGAGACTGAGAGGCAACAAGAGTCAGGCTAGTGCTAGAATTTTCAAAAAAGAAAAGTACTGAAAGTAAGATGATAATGGAAATTTTTAAATAAAAATAAAAAAATAATAGAGGTCTTGTGACTTCCAGCGCTTCCCTAACCAGGCAGCACAGGTGCGCAGGCTCCGGGAGAGGGTGGACAGTGTCGCACAGGGGGCCCCGGCCTGGTAGACAGACGGCCCTTGGGCAAACATAAGACTTTAGCCCCCAACATTGTGGACTTGCTTTTTTAAAGGGTCGAGCTGCTGGAGAGTTGTGGGCATTTTGGACCTGCGCTGAGCTCCCTCTCTGGGACGGCATCCCACCCACTGCAGAGCTTGGAACAAAGGGCTTGAGCAGACCGGTTCAGAGGGCAGGCACTCCCGGAGAGCCGGCGGGGCCACAGGGGCTGGAATAGTCCTTCATGAGGGGTGGGGGGCCCCATTGCCACAGGAGGTGTTGTCTGCATGGATATAGTGCGGGCCAGGTGCCCATGGTGCAGGGAGATAGAGAGAGGCATTTTTTGATGATGACAGACAGGGACGCCATCTGCCGGCAGCCACTAATCTCACCCTCCACACCCTCTACCTAGGCTAGCCCTCTGCCCAACCTCCGAGGCTCAGGCCCGCCCATCAAGGCACAAGCCAGCACAAGCGGAGACGCTTATAGGTGGTTTTTACCACCAACAACAAGGCAATCCTGCTATGGCTCTGTGGGTTAAGGGACCAGACTGGATAGCCTTTTGAACTGCAAGGTCAGTGGTTCACTCCCACTAGCTGCTCCTTAGAAACCCTATACAGGATCTTTTTTATTATTATTATTCTGCTGGTTAAGGGACCAGACTGCAGAACATTTTGAACTGTAAGGTCGGGGGTTCGTGCCCACCAGCTGCTCCTTAGAAACCCTATACAGGTTCTTTTTTTTTTTTTCCTTTTGTATGTGACTAGAGATTGCCTTATTTAATCTCATATTTTTTCTGATGCTGAATTCTTTCTCCTTTTTTTTTTTTGTCCTTTCTTTTTTGTTGTTGTTGTTTTTTGTCTTGCTTTGTTTTTATCTCATTATCAATATTGTTTTTTACCTTGCTTTTGATTTTGTTTTCTAACCGACTGGTGTTGCTTGGTGGTCACATAGCCTCCCTTCTGGTATCGGAAAACTCCGTTTTTGTTTTTAATTTTGATTTTGGCTTTGTTTCCTACGCGACTGGTGTTGTTTGGCTGTCTCATAGAAGATTGAAAAGGGAAGACCACATCCTGATCACATCTTCCTGGAGGCAATCAGAAAACATAAAAAATTACCAAAGTACATACTTAATTAATTATTAGGGCTAAAGAAAAACACTAAACATGACCAAGAAGCAAAAGCAGATGACCATATCGGCACATGTCCAGAAAAAAGATAAAATATCTGAGACAAATGAACAAGAAGTAAACCTTCTCTCCATGCTAGAAGGAGGGCAGGCCTTGGAAATACCTGAGAAAGAATTCAGAAAAATGATTATAAAATGTTTCAAAACACTTTCCAGTGGAGTTGAGAAAAATAAGGAAGAAGTCAGAAAAGTGCTACAGGAATAATCAAACAAGATAAATACAGCATTGGTAACATTCCAAAACCTACAGAAAGAGGTCCAAACAATCAACAACAAAATGGCAGGAATAGAAAACTCTTTGAAAGGGCAGAGGAGTAGAATAGATGAGATGGAAGGAAGAATCAGTGA
>NW_006408618.1:9162576-9173793 GCF_000296735.1 Chrysochloris asiatica
CCTAAAATGGGGCTACAGCATACCCAGTGAACGAGGCTTCCTGCAGAGCCTCTGCAATACATAAAATTATAGGTAGAAACCGGAACCACATCCAGATCTCCAGAGATGAGAAATCTCCACTTGAAAGGACGAGCTGTCCAGCCTGGAGTGGCTAGAAGAATAAAAGATACCTCTTGAAAGAAAGACCAGCAGGAAAAATGGAGGCAGATGGACTGTTACTACAAGAACAAACAAATCGCTTCCCTAGAAAACATCAAGACAAGTGGCCAGGTCCTCTCAGTGCGAACCCCCTCAAAGACTAAGACTCAATGGAAATGCACACTCTGATTGGTGACCACACACATCACCGATTGGGGGAAATGGGGTACAAGCAGCAATGAAGTGGCAAGCTAAGCCCTACAATGTTCAGTGGACTTCTGTGGACCCAGTAGGGGACCTAGAGGGCAAGCAGTGTGAGGAGACCTGAGGACTCTTGGGCCCAGAGTCAGTGGTGTGGCCACGGAGGACTCGAGAGGAGAGTGGAGCTATCAGCTGACAGGAAGAGAGTGCATGTACACAGGAGCGCCCACACTTGCACATGAAACCCACATGACCTACCGGATGACTGGATGAACTTGACCTATACCTATGGAGAAGCAACTCAAAAGAAGGAACAAATCCTTACAGCAAGAATCATTCCCACCCCCTCCACACACAGAGTGGACTGAGATGGGCAACTTGGAGATTGGATACTCAACTGGGGGTCGGGGGGGACTACAAAGGCAAGAAGTGACTGGCATACAAGCTTTCAAGGGGGAACCTAGTGCTAGGGAGCATGGAGGAAGGCAGAATCTCCAGTGGGTACTATTCAATCTGTCTGGGCGGAGCAGGTGAAAGGAAATACAGATGGGTAACTCGCGATACTGTAGTGAAGAATGCTTATCAGGACAGATTATGAGGGTTGGAAATGCAAAGGTAGACATTTTGGAACAAGGAAGGGAGTGATTAATTCTACAGGCTAGGTGCGGAGCTATCTGGGACCATCAATGGAGAAGAGCCGAGAGTGTGACCCTACCCAGAGAAACAGAGGTGCCTGAGATGGAGACAGAGAAGATGACATGGAGCAATGAAGTGGCTGGGGACTTTGGATCCAGAGAGGGAAAGGGACTGTGGGCTGAAAACTGCGGGGGGCGGGGAGCGTGAGGAAGTATAGGGGGCGGGTTTCTAGGATATATCCTTTGGCTGGTTGATGATGCATGGAGGGGATTGGAACTATGGCAATGAGATGATATACGATGGAATGAATGTAAAACTAAAGTTTTCTCATGTAAACTACCATATAATTCACAATAAAACATTTAAAAAAAAAAAGATAATAGAGTATGATTTTAAAGCATTAAAAGGAAAACAATTCCAAACCTAGAATTTTATTATCATTTAAATATGAGGGCATAATTAACATATTTTGAGCTACACAAAACCTCAGGACATTTAGCATGCCAAATCCATACTAAAAACACTCTTGTAAAGCTCTAACAACAAAAACAAAACACCAATAAACACTCTTGCAGGAAATAGTCAAATAAGGAAAAAGTAGAGATGTTACAAAAGAGAGCAAAGTGAAAGTGGCTAAATACCTTGGTAAAGTTTATTGTTAATTGCTCAGAAACTAGAATTTAATTGTTCTCTTCTTACTCAACAGAGCAACAAGAGAAAAAGACTTCTAGTAAAATTGATAAAAGAAATGAATTAAAATTTAAGGGGAAAACAGAAAACAAGTATAGATACAAAAGAGAGTTAAAAGAGGCTATTATCAACAACTGTATATTAATAACTTTGACACATAGAAGAATAGAACTATGAAATGCCAGAATTAGGACAAGAAATAAAGTCCAATAAAAACTTCAAAAAAGTTTAAAATCTCAGTTATAAACCTCCCTTTCAAAAGAAAAGTATACTCCCTATGTTCAGATTGCATTAGAGATTAATTCTTCCAAATTTTCAAGGGATAGGTCATTCCTAAATTATAAAAATTTATGAGATTGGAAAAACAAATCCACCAAGCTAATTTAATGGAGCAAGAATAATTTTGTCTCTAAAATCATAAAAAAGTAAAAGATTAAAAATATAGGTCTACTTCAGTTAAATACGGATGAAAATTTTCTAAATAAAATTTTAGCTAAATAACTCCAACTGTGGATTAAATAAAAATTCATCATAATACTATAGTAGATATGTGCTTTTAGAGATCTTATATTTGGAAGATATAAAATGGAAGAATTTTTGATAGAGTGATAAAATATATAGAATTTGCTTTAGAATCCAAGCTGAAGTATGTGAAGGAGGGGCAGTAAATGAAAAAAGATTGGCCATAAATGGGTAATTATTGAAATTAGGTACAGGATACATTAGAGATAGTAATACTATTCCATGTACTTGTTAGTTATTTTTAATTTTGCATTTTAAAAAATAAAGATTAAGTGGAGTTTAATTGAATATGAAAACAGTGATTTTCAAAATCAAGAAATCTATAATTCACAATAGTAATAAATTTCAGTGAAAAATATGATTGTCTAAACTGATAGAGGAATTGGTAAGGCTCATCTTCAGTAGATTATTATTATATTAAAACAACCTCTACAGGTTAAATAGAAACCTGAGGGGGCAGTGAATGTATGTTAACGGAGAGGGAACCTCAGAATAGGACAGCGAGAATAGCATGAATCAAAGGATGCAATCAATGTCACTAAATGATATTTGTAGAAACTGTTGAATTGGTATATATTTTGTTGTATATGTTCTCAACAATAGCAAAAGTAAATAAATAAAATAATATACATAGTGGTTATTAATTGGTCTGCTAACCTCAAAGTCAGCAGTTCAAAACTATTGGCTGTTCCACAGGAGAAAAATGAGGATTTCTGCTCCCATTAAGATTTACAGCCTCCAAAACCCTCTCAGGATCACTGTAAATCAGAACTGACTTTACAGCACACAACCACCACCACCACCATATATATTTTAAAGCATCAAGCAAGGAATACAGGCAACTTTCTTAATTTAGTAAAGACAGTATCATAAAAAAACCCTACAGCAATATCATATTTCATGGAGAATTTTAGATGCTTTCCCCTATATATTGAGAGTAAAAAGAGGAAGTGAGTCATTAGCACTATTACTATTTGATATAGTACTGGAAGTACTAGCCAAGGCTACAAAGAAGAGGGGGGAAAAAAAGGAACATAAGATTCAACAAGAAAGAGATAAATGTGTCTTTATTTGCAAGGGGTGAGCGAAATGAAATTCAGCAAGTTGAAGAATACAAGATCAATTTGAAAAAAAAAAATCAATAGTATTTTAATATCATAAAGATGTAAGTTCTCCCCCAAATAAGTCAATAAGTTCACATTAAAAGTATCAGTTGGGATTTTGAGAAATCCAATAAACTCATTTGAAAATTTTTATGGAAAAGTTAATGTCCACAAAATTTGTCAATCTTGCAAAAGAAGGCTAAAGGGCAAGCACAGGGAATTTGTTCTATTGGATGTTAGGATGTATCTCAAAGTCACGGTAATGAAAATAATCTGGTATTGACACAAGAACAAAATATTGGCAAAGAGAAAGTTCAGAGAGCGAGCTTGCATGATAAAGATGGTACCACAGAGGACTTCCAGTTCTGGCAGCAGCTGAGGTAGAGTCAGGAAGGACAGATTCCGTGGAGGAGTGACTGAATACCCAATGAAGCTGCTTTCATGGAACAGCACCAGAGCTCTGGATCTAGCATAAGGTGCAGGGTGTCAGTTTCCCGTACACATCAATGAAAAAATCAAGGTATTTGCAATTTAGGAAATGCTCTAGACACGGGACTCCCTCTGCAGCCACCCCTACCGGGTGGAGTTCAGAGGGTGGGACTACAGCCAGACCAACAAAGGGAACTAGCACTAAAAACTAGTGCAGCTACATTTGCAAAAGGAGGTGCAGTGGGATTCTACACATTTTTTCCACCTCTTCCCTGTTGTGCCTTCTTTGCCCAGCCTGGACACTACAGGTGGGTGGGTGCACATCCCCCAAAAACAAAGTCCAGCGTTAAGCCCACAGTTTTCCCACAGCACAGAGAGAAAGAGCCATATCGGACCTAAGGGAAAATTTTGGGCAGCTGCTTATGACATCAGGCTCTGGGTCGAAGCCCTAAAATTAACTTATATGGGACCCTTTACTCCAGCATATCCAGCAAGAGAAAAGCTGGCCTGTCAGGCCTGAAAGACAAACCATATGAACAATCTGTAAAACCCCAACATAAAAGGACGCAACTATCTTGAGAATTATACTGTGCACATGCAGATACCTAACTAACCTTCAGAGACAAAAATAGTAGCCAATCTTTCTCCCATTAGCTTCTCAATATCTATCTACACACCTCTATGGTGGTGACTAGAGGAGGGGCCTGAGTGAGCAGACAGCCCTACCCACTGTGCGGCCTCTACGGTACACAAAAAAACAGCCTGTGTAGCAAGGCGACTAGCCAGTCGGCCACAATTTTATTTTTGTTTCAAAGTAGTGGGTTTTGTCTCTGCTTTTATATTGCTTCTGTTTTTGGTCCTTTTGATCACACACTTTTCCTGGAGGTGGGAGTTTTTTCTCCCTACATTACCCAAAAAGAGACAGCAATTGTGGCCAAATAGCCAAGCTACAAGCATACCCCATAATATTCCACCATTAAGACAAGAGCCAATAACAGCTGCTAAGCATTACATGCAAAAAGGGAAACCTATCTCCTGATCACATCCACCAGGATACCCCCAGTAACCTTAATAACAAAGCAACAAACATCCATTTAAGCACTGAAAACTAACATAACTACTGTAAATGACCAATAAGACACAAGAAAAGATCTCCAAACATATCCAAACACAGTGAAGAGTAACTGAGACAAAGAAGCTGGAGACAGACAAAGGCTTTTCAGAAGAGGAAGAGCAGGTTTTGGATTTGTCTAAGAAAAAGGAGATCTGGTAGCATAGTGGTTACGAATTGGGCTGCGAACCACAAGGTCAGCAATTCGAAACTACCAGCTACTCTGCAGGAGAAAGATGAGGCTTTCTGCTCCCGTGAAGATTTACAGCCTCGGAAACCCTGTGCAGGGTCACTATGGGTCAGAACTGACTCAAAGGCACTTAACAACAACAAGAAGGAATTCAGAAAGAATGATATGGAAACAAATTCAAATGCTCCAAAAAGGAGTGCAGGAAGACATCAGGAAATTTCTACAAGAGCAATCAAACAAGATTGATACAGCACTGAAAACAATTCAATACCTGCAAAAAGAAGTCCAGATGATTAATAATAAAATATCAGAAATGGACAATACACTGAAAGGGAAAAGGAGCAGAATTGAAGAGATGGAAGCCAGAACCAGCAAGCTGGAAGACAAATCTCTCAATACTGCTAAGATAGAAGAGTAAAAAGAAAAAGGGATTTAAAAAAACTGAAGAGAGTTTAAGATTCATGTTGGATAACATGAAGAGGAACAATTTAAGAATTATTGGCATTCTGGAACAGGAAAAATCAGAGAAGTCCACAGAGGAGATAGTGGAAGAGCTTCTGGAAGAAAATTTCCCTAACATCTTGAAAGATGAGAAGAAAAACATTCAAGAAGCCAAACGTTCCCAAGGAAGGATAGACCCCAAAAGAAAATCACCAAGGCATATAATAATCAAGCTGTCCAAAATCAAAGACAAGGAGACAATCCTAAAAGTAGCGAGGGAAAAGAGAAGAGTTACTTACAAAGGCAAGCAAATCAGATTAAGCTCAGACTTCTCGGCAGAAACCATGCAGGCAATAAGGCAATGGGGAGACATATACAAAACCGTAAAAGAAAAAAAGTGAAACCAAGAATTATCTATCCAGCAAAACTGTCAATCAAATATGATGGTGCAATCAAAACATTTCAGGATAAACAGAATCTAAGAGATTTTGTCAAAGCCAATCCAGCACTTCAAGACATCCTAAAGGGAGTTCTTTGGACTGAAAACAAACAAGAACAGACAACAACCATAGACTGACAGGCGTGGCAACACCACCTAAAATTCAGATGACAGATAGCAGAGTCTAGAACAGAACAAAACTACAACAATGAATTCAAAGGAGCTAGGAGGTCAACCAAAGGTCAAAATAATATCAATGTCAAAGAAGGGAAAAAATGTAGGAACAGAGATCCAGGTGGTAAGGAGGCCAGGTAGATTACAGGATACAATAGATTGTTTTAAATGGAGAGAAAAGTTAATAGACTATAAGGTAACTCCAAAGAAAGTTAATATTTCTCAATTTACCATGAAAATGAACTTCCAAGCAGAACAAGCAAATATGAAAACTAAGAAAAAACTGACAAGAAATAGCACAAAAATACACAAACTCAGCACAAGAAGACATGCAGAACAAAGGAATGAACAGCACTACAAAACAAATTTAACATAATGAGAGCAATTAATTCATACCTGTCGATAATTACATTGAATGTCAATGGATTGAATGCACCAGTGAAGAGACAGAGAATGGCAGAATGGATAAGAAAACAAGACTCTACAATATGCTGCCTGCAAGAGACACACCTTACACACAAAGACAAAAACAGATTAAAAGTTAAAGGATAGGGAAAAAATATACTAAGCTAAGTGCAACAATAAACAAGCAGGAGTGGCAATAGTAATCTCTGATAAAGTAAAGTTTAAGACAAAAGCCAGCATAAGAGATAAAGAAGGACACTATCTCATGATCAAAGGGTCAATTGAGCAAGAGGACATACCCATAATAACTATCTACGCTCCCAATAAAAAAACACCAAAATATATGAAGCAAACCTTACTAGAATTGAAGAAATAGATAAATCTACAATTAGAGTGGGGCATTTTAATACACCACTTCCGAAAAGGGACAGGACAACCAGAAAGAAACTCGATAAAGTTACAGAGGAACTAAACAGCACAATTAACCAACTTGACTTCATAGATGTGTACAGAGCATTCAACCTAACAACAGCACAATATACATTCTTCTCCAATGCACATGGAACATTCTGCAGAATAAACCACGTGTTAGCTAACAAAGCAAACCTCTATAAATTTACAAACATCAAAATACTACAAAGCATCTTTTCAGACCACAATGCTATAAAACTAGAAATCAACAATAAGAAGACCATGGAAATAAAGTCGAATATATGGAAACTGAATAACACCCTGCTGAAAAGTGACTGGGTAAAAGAAGAAATTAAACATGAATTCATAAAGTTCCTAGAAACAAACGAGAATGAAAACACAACATACCAAAATCTTTGGAACATGACGAAAGCAATGCTGAGAAAGGAAGTTTTATTGTAATAAATGTGCACATCCAAAAAGAAGAAAGAACCAAAATTAACACATTAACACAGCATCTCCAACAATTAGAAACAGACCAACAGATGGAACCTACAGTCACCAAAAGAAAAGAAATAATAAAGATAAGAAGAGAAAGAAATGAGATGGAAAACAGAAAAACTATAGAAAGAATCAACAGAACAAGAAGCTGGTTCTTTGGAAGGATTAATAAAATTGACAAAACATTGGCAAACCTAACAAAAGAAAAGAGGGATATGACACAAATAACTAGCATTAGAAACCACATGGGTGATGTCACAATGGAACCAAATGAAATCAAAAGGATACTAACAGAATACTATGAAGAGCCTTACTCCAACAAATTAGAAAATTTAGAAGAGATGGATACATTATTAGAAAAACACGACCTACCTAAACTTACACAAAGTGAAGTAGAAAACCTGAACAGACCTATAACAAAAGAAGAAGTTGATCAGGTCATCAAAAAATTCCCAACAAAAAGAAGTCCAGGCCCATATGGCTTTACTGGTGAGTTCGACCAAACATTCAGGGAAGAGCTGTCACCAATTCTATTCAAATTATTCCAGAATATAGAAGAGGATGGAAAACTTCCTAATACTTTGTATGAAGCAAGCATCACCCTCATTCCAAAACCAGGGAAGGACATCACTAAGAATGAAAATTATAGTCCAATATCCCTCATACACATAGACGCAAAAATTCTCAACAAAATCCTAGCCAACAGAATCCAACGGCACATCAAAAAAAAGACTATATAATGACCAAGTGAGTTACATAAAACGGATGCAATGATGGTTCAACATTAGAAAAACAATCAGTGTAATCCACAATATAAATAAGATAAAGGAAAAGAACCACATGACCATATCGATTTATGCAGAAAAGACATTTGACAAAATCCAACATCCATTCCTGATAAAAACACTCAACAAAGTAGGAATTGAAGGGAAATTCCTCAACATAATGAAGAGCATATATACAGAACCAACAGCCTACATCACTATCAATAGAGAGAAGCTGAAAGCCTTCCGTCTGCGAACGGGAACCACACAAGGATGTCCTTTGTCACCAATCCTTTTTCAAAATTGTTTTGGAAGTTTTAACCAGAACTAAACAGCATGAAAGGCATCCAAATTGGCAAAGAGGGAATAAAACTCTCTCAATTTGCAGACAGTATGATACTATACATACAAAACCCCAAAGACTCAGTAAAAAGCTATTATACATCCTTGGAAGGTTCAGCAAAGTGGCAGGGAATATATAAGATCAACATACAAAAATCAGTTGGATTCTTCTATACTAATAATGACAGCGTTGAAAAGGACATTAGGAAAGCAATACCATTTACAATAGCTACCTAAAGGATGAAATATCTGGGAATAGATGTAACCAGAGAAACAAAGGACCTATACAAAGAAAATTATAAAACACTACTACAAGAAACTAAAAGAGACTTACAAAAGTGGAAGAACATACCATGTTCGTGGATAGGAAGATTCAACATTGTGAAAATGTCAATACTACCCAAAGCAATTTACACATATAATGCAATCCCAATACAGATTCCAGCTACATTCTTCAAAGAGATGGAAAAGACAATTACAAACTTAATATGGAAAGGAAAGAGACCCAGGATAACCAAGCACTGCTTAAGAAGAAGGACAAGGTTGGAAGCCTGTCACTTTCCAATTTCAAAATCTACTACATGGCTATAGTGATCAAAACAGCCTGGTACTGGTATAATGAAAGATACACTGATCAATGGAACAGAATCGAAAATCCAGAAATTAACCCATCCACATACAGCCAACTGATTTTTGACAAAGTGCCTACATATATTGCATGGGGAAGAGATAATCTCTTTAACAGATGGTGCTGGCAGAACTGGAAAGCAATATGCAAAAGATTGAAATAAGACCTTTACCTCACGCCCTATACAAAAACTAACTCAGCATGGATCAAAGACCTAAATGTGAATCCCAAAATTATGAGGGTCATAATGAAAAAATTAGGGACAAATGTGAGGGCTCTAATTCAGGGCATACGCAGATTACCAAACATTTTGAAAAGTACACAAACAAAAGTAGACAAAATAGATGATTGTGATATACTAAAAATTAAAAACTTATGTGCATCAAAAGACTTCACCAAAAGAATAAAAAGGGAACCCACAGAATGAGAAAAAATATTTTGCAATGACACATCAAACAAGGGATTTATTTCTAAAATATATAGGAAACTACAACACCTCTACAAGAAAAAGACAAACAACCCAATTAAAAAATAGGCACAGGACATGAACAGACAGTTCACCAAGGAAGAGATCTGTATAGCCAATAAACATGTGAAGAAATGTTCACAATCACTAGACATTAGAGAGATGCAAATCAAAACAACAATGAGCTATCATCGCACACCAGCAATAACAGCAAAGATGGAAAAAGTAGAGGACATTAAGTGCTGGTGAGGATGCGAAGAGACATTGTTGGTGGGATTGCAAAATGGTACAACTACTCTGGAAAGCAATATGGCACTTCCTTAGAAGGTTGTAAGTAGAAATGTCTTATGATCCAACAATTCCTCTACTTGGTATTTACCCACAAGAAATATGAGCCATAACATGAGTAGATATATGCACACCAACGTTAATAGCAGCACTATTTACAATAGCAAAAAGATGGAGACAGCCTAAGTGCCCATCAATTGAAGAGTGGATAAACAAACTGTGGTACATACACACAATAGAATACTATGCTACCCTGATGAACAACAAGGAAGCTGCAAGCCACCATGTAACATGATTGAACCTTGAGCACATTATGCTGAGTGAAATTAATCAGTCACTATAAGAGTAATTATTGTAAAAGACTAAGAAAAAGAACCCACCCTAAAAGGGGCAGAATATTATATATATATATTTGCTGATCACCAGGATGTATGGATGAAAGGAGGGGAGGAAATGAGGGGAAGATAGAGCACAGGGTAGGGAATAGACACAGGATAGCTTGCTTGGGTGATGGTGGGAGCGGTGGGGCAATACACAAGAAGAGGGGTGGAATGGACAAACAAGGCTGATGGGAGAACAGTTAGGCACGTTTGCATGGGCCACGTTGGACAGAGGTAAATAATGAGGTATGCACAACCTTGGAACAACAGGGCCCTGGGATACAGGGATTGAGACATGGTTTGAAGGAGTAAAAGAGGGGAATAATGTTAAGACGCTTGTCTATCTTTTGAATCTTGGTTTCTCTTGCCTACCATTGTAAAATAGACACTAGAGGGGGTGCAGAAAGGAATAGCCAAAACATCACTACAGAAAGCTTTTAAGTCCATCTTCAGCCTACAACTGATTGGAATACCTTAAAGGCGGCTAGAAGTTGCCCAGTGAAAGAGGCTTCCTACGGAGCCTTTACATTGTATAAGACCATAGGTGGAATCCAGAGCTCCATTCAGAATCATCTGAGATAGGAAATTTCCACTGGAAAAGACAAGCAGACCAGCTTGGAGTGGCTAGAAGAACAGAAGGTACTTTGTGAAAGAAGATCAGCAGGAAAAACCTGAAGTAATAATTGCAGTCTGATTGATTACTACAAGAACAAGTAAGCTGTTCACAAGGAAGCCATCAAGGAAAGTGGTCAGGACCCCTCAGAACAAACTCCCTTCAAAGACTGAAACTCAATGGGAATACATGAGCAGGCAGATGGTCTGGCTGGTGACCACATTGATCACCAATAAGGGAAACGGGGAAAAAACAGCAAGGAAGTTGTGATCACATTGACTAGACCCCTGTGAACCCAGGTAGAGACCTGGATGGCCAGCGGTATGGCAAGACCCAGGGACTCCT
>NW_006408618.1:9190873-9193008 GCF_000296735.1 Chrysochloris asiatica
GGCTTTGCAGTCTGGCGCATTAGCCCGCAGCACCACACCAGGACTCCTGCAAATCATAATAAGATCCCTAAATCGAACTGGTTTACATAAAAATTAAATGATAATCTATACAGCAATGGATGTCCCCAAATTAATAGATAACACATTAGAAGAATATATTTACTATGTCTCAGAACAATGGAGAATTACATGTGGGTTATGCAGGAAACTTCCAACAAATCAACGTTGTTGTTGTTAAGTGCTGTCTAGTCAGTTCTGACCCTTGGAGACCCAGTATTGGGTTTCCAAGGTGTAGATGGTGATCTTGAACTGCTGACTTTGCAGTTCAAATGGCTTGCAGCCTGGTGTATTAACCCACAGCACCACACCAATACATCAGTTGCTAAATGGGAAAGGATGTTGTTGTTGTTAGGTTCCATCGAGTTGGTGCCAACTCATAATGATGCTACGCACAGCAGAACAAAACAATATCTGGTCCTGGGCCAACTTCACAATTGTTGCCAGACTTGAGTCCATTGATGCTTCCATATTGCCAATCCATCTCACTGGGGGTCTTCCTATTTTTCTCTGACCCTACACATTACCAAACATGGCATCCTTCTCCAGTGATTGGTCCCTCCTGACAACATGTCCAAAGTATGAGAGATGAAGTTTGGCCATGCTGGCCCTCAAGGAGCACTCTGGCTGCACTTCTTCCAACACAGATTTGTTGGTTCTTTTGGCAGCCTATGGCACTTTCCATATTCCCCTCCAACACTCACAAGCACCAATTCTTCTACGGTCTTCCTTATTCACTGTCCAGTTTTCACATGCATATGAGGTCATTGAAAATATCATGGCTTAGGTCAGGAGCACCTTAGTCCTCAAGCCAACATCTTTTCTCTTCGACACTTTAAAAAGGTCTTGTGCAGAAGATTTGTCTAAGGCAATACGTCGTTTGATTTCTTGACTGCTGCTTCCAGGAGTGTTGATGGTTGATCCAAGAAGCATGAAATCCTTGACAACTTCAATCATTCCATCTGGTGAGGTCTACGTGTATAAGAACGTTGTTTATTGGTTCAGTGGTTAGGATTTTTGTTGTCTTTATATTGAGATGCAATCCCTAATGAAGGCTGTGGTCTTTGATCTTCATGAGTAAATATTTTATGTCCTCTTCACTTTCAGCAAGCAAGGTTGTATCATCTGGCACGTTTTTCTTCATATAACCCAGCTTCTCGGATTATCTGCTCAGCATACAGGTTGAATAAGTATGGTGAAAGAATACAACCCTGTTGCACACCTTTCATAATTTTAAATCATTCAGTGTTCCCATGTTCTGTTCGAACACTGCCTCTTGGTCCATGTACAAATTCCTCATGAGCACAATTAAGTGTTCAGGAATACTCATACTTTGCAATATTGTCCATAGCTTGTCATGATCCACACAATCGAAACCCTTTGCATAGTCAATAAAGCACAGGTAAGCATCTTTCTGGTATTCTCTGCTTTCAGCCAAGATCCATCGGACATAAGCAATGATATCCCTCACTTCATGTCCTCTTCTGACCCTGGCTTGAACCTCTGAAGTTCTCTGTCAATGTATGCTTACAACCATTCCTGTATTACCTTTAGTAAAACTTAACTCGCGTAGGATATCAAAGAGATTGTCTGATGATTTCCTCATTCCGTTGGGTCACCTCTTTTTGGAATAGGCTCAAATACAGATCTCTTCCAATCAGTCAGCCTGATAGTTGTCTTCCAAATTTCTTGGCATAGATGAGTGAGTGCCTCCATTGCCGCCTCACTTTCTTGAAAGATTGCAATGTTTATTCCATCAATTCCTGGTGACTTGTTCTATGTCAAATCCGTCAATGCACCTTGGACTCCTTCCTTCAGTATCACTGGCTCTTTATCATATTCTACCTCTTCAAACGGTTGAACATCAACCATTTCCTTTTGGTACAATGAGTCTGTATATTCCTTCCGTCTTCTTTTGATGCTTTTTGCAGCATTCACTAATTTGCTCAGAGAATCTTTCAATAACAAAGTTCAAATCTTGAATTTTTTCTTCAGTTCCCCCACCTTGAGAAATGCTGAGCGTGTTCTTCCGTTTTGGCTTTCTGACTCCAGATCTTTGCACATTTCCTTGTAATATT
>NW_006408618.1:9193698-9209481 GCF_000296735.1 Chrysochloris asiatica
ATAGTGGTATTAACTTGTCTTCCCTCTAGGTGCATGAATATCATCCTATCACAGACAGTGTTGTACCTCATGACTGATCTGGATATGTTCTTTTTGACAATGTATGCAACACCATTCCTCTTCAATTTGTCATTCCTGCATAGTAAACCATGTGGTTGTCAGTTTCAAAATGATCAACACCAACCAGTCCATTTCATCTCACTATTCAATGTTTATACGTTCCATTTCATTTTTGACAATTTCAAATTCTCCTATCTTCGTACTTCGTAATTCCATGTTCTGATTATTAATGGACATTTATAGCTGTTTCTCTTCATTTTGCATTGTGCCCCAGTGGCAAATGAAGGTCCTGCGGGCTTGACTCCCATGTGCTTTACTCCATTCACTTCATCACAGTCAACTCTACTTTGAGGAGGCAGCTCTTCCCGAGTCACATTTTAAGTGCCTTCCAACCTGAGGGGCTCATTTTCCAGTACTATATCTGACAGTGTTCCTCTGCTATTCATAAGGTTTTCAGTGACTAAATACTTGAAAGTAGTTCATCACTCCTTCCTCCTAGTCTGTCTTCCTCTGGAAGCTCATCTGAACCCTGTCCACCATGGGTGACAGGTTTTGGTATTTAAAATACCAGTGCATACCTTCCAGAATCACAGCAATTCACAAGCTACCATAGTACAACAAACTGACAGATGATTGGAGGATGTTGTGTTAGATTCCATCAAAAGAGTTCCAACTCAAAGCAACCCTATGTACAACTGAATGAAAAGACTTCACTGGTCTGTGACATCCTCACAATTTTTCCTATATTTTAACCCACTGTTTTAACCTCTGTGCAATCCATCTCACTGAGGGTCTTCTTTTTCACTGACATTCCACTTTACCAAGCATGATGTCCCAAAATAAGTGAGATGAAGTCTTTACTTCTAAGGAACAATGTGGCTATACTTCTTCCAAGATATGTTTCTTCATTCTTCTGGTAGTCTGTGGTATATTCAGTATTTTTCACTGAAACCATAATAATTCAAATGCTTTAATTCTTCTGTCTTTTTTATTCATTGTCCAGCATTTTCCATGATTGAAAGATCCAGTGCACCTTAGTCCTCATGATGATATCTTTGCTTTTAAATACTTTAAGGAAGTCTTTTGAATCATATTTGCCCAATGCAATACATTATTTGATTATTTAACTGCTATTCTTTCAGGCATTGATTATGGATCCAAGTAAAATGAAATCTTTTGACAATATTTTTTCCAATTGTCAGAATGTTATTTATTGGGTCAGTTCTGAGGATAGGGCAAACAATAGAAACATATAATTCCAGGAGAGGAAACCCAAGCTTATGAAAAAAATGTGCAAAATCAATAGTAATTATAGGACTTCAAATTAAAGCAACAACCAAATGTTAGTTTACACCAATTAAAGTACATGAATTAGAAAGTTGATCAATGACAATTGTTAGTGGGGGTGATTATATATCAATGAAGGATATTCACTGAACTACAATTTGAGGACATAAGCAGTTAGAGATTACTCATTAGTGGGAAAGTTGATGGGCAACATGTGACAAAATGTGAAGAGGAACCTTCATGGAATAAGTTAGAATCAATAGTCTATATGTACATATAGTACCATGATGTATCTGAAAACACATTGCTGATATGTATATTGCATAATACAGTTTATGTAAATTCAAAATGGAGTCCTGATGTGGCACCATAGGATAAGCACTGGACCAAAAGTTCAGTTTGAACTGCAAGATTAGGGGTTCAAACTCATACTAGCCGGTCTTTGGAAACCTGTACAGGGTCGCTGAGTCAGAACTGACTCAACAATACCTAACAACAACAACAAATTCAAAATACAGTACACAAATAATAATTTACATGTTAAGATAATGCATCCAAACAAGAGAATACATATCAAACATTAGAAAGGCTACTTACAGAGAAGGTGAAGGAAATGGAATATAAGGGAATGAATGAATAAATGAATGGTTCATCAACATTCTATGAACTAATGATTATCATGTATCATGAACTGAGAGGAATGATTAACACTTTTCACCAGAGTTCTAAAATGAATGAATAAATGTATAGAAAATGCATGTGTATGCATGTGTCATTTGGCATTAAGAGAGAAATGAGCAGTGAAGAGGTAAGGGAGACGGTTAAGAATACAAGGCAAAACCAACTTCTTGTAGCTGTTAGGTGCCCTCAAGTCGGTTCTGACTCATACTGACACTGTGCACAGCAGAACAAAACACTGTCTGGTCCTGCACCATCCTCACAATCATTGTTACACTTGAGCCCATTGCTGCTGTCACTGAGCCAATCGATCTCGTTGGGGGTCTTCCATTTTCTTGTGGGCCCTCCACTTTCTCAAGCATGATGCCCTTCTCTAGGGATTGACCCTTCCTGATAATATGTCTGAAGTATGAGAGACAAAATATCAATATTGTTCTCTGACACCATAATTCAAATGCATCAATTCTTCTACAGTCTTCCTTATTCATTGTCCACTTTTCACATGCATATGAGTCTATTGAAAATATCATGACTTGTGTCAGGGAAAACTTAAACCTCAGACTGACATCTTTGCTCTTCAACACTTTAAAGAAGTCTTGCGCAGCAGATTTGCCTAATTCAATACATTGTTTGATTTCTTGACTTCTGCTTCCATCAGTGTTGATAGTGAATCCAAGTAAAATGACATGTTTGACAACAGCAACCTTTCCTCTATTTATCATGATTTTTTTATTGGTCCAGTGGTAAGAATATTTATTTTTTTAAATCTTAACCAGTAAATATTTTAAGTCCTCTTCACTTTCAGCAAGCAAGGTTGTATCATCTGCATATCATCCGCATATTAACATCTGCATATTGTTAATGAGTCTTCCTGCAAACCTGATGCCACATTTTTCTTCATAAAATCCAGCTTCTCAGATTATTTGTTCAACATTAGATGGAATAAGTATGGTGAAAGAATACAGCCTGGCACACTCTTTTACTGATTTTAAACTATTCAGTGTTCCCTTGTTGTGTTCGAACAATTGTCTCTTCGTCTATTTACAGGTTCCTCATGAGCACAATTAAGTGTTCTCAAATAACCATTCTTTGCAATGTTATCCATAGCTTCTCATGATCCACAAAGTTGAAAGCATTTGCATAATCAATGAAACACAGGAAACATTCTCTGCTATCAGCCAAGATCCATTTAATATTAGCAATGATGTTCCTCGATCCATGTCCTCTTCTGAATCTGACTTGAACCTCTGGCAATTCCCTGTCAATATACTGGTGCAGCCATTGTAAAATTATTTTCAGCAAAATTTTACTTTCATATAATATTAATGATATTGTCCTATGATTACCATATTCTGTTGGGTTACTGCTCTTTGGAATGGGCACAAATATATATATCTTCCAATCAATTGGCCAGGTAGGTGTCTTCCATATTTCTTGGCATAGATAAATGAGTGCCTCCAGTGCTGCATTAATGTGTTGAAAGCTTTCAATTAATAGTTCCTCAATTCTTTGTCAATGCCTTCAGTATACCTTGAACTTCCTCCTTCAGTATCATGGCTCTTGAATATATGCTACCACTTTAAATGGTTGAAGCATCGACTTTTTCTTTTGGGTACAGTGACTGTGTATTCCTTCCATTTTCTTTTGATTCTTGCATTATTCAATATTTTCCCATTAATGTCGTTAAGTGCCATCAACATGGTTCTGAGTCATAGTGACACAAGGAACAACTAGTGAATTTGAACTACCAATCTTGTGGTTCAAACTGACCTTGGTGTCCAGTGCTTTATCCCACAGCGCCACACCAGGACTCCTAGAATCCTTCAGTAAGGCAAATCAATGTTTGAATTTTTTCTTCAATTCTTTCAGCTTGAGAAATCCTGAGCGTGTCCTTCCCTTTTTGTTTCCTAATTGTAGGTCTTTGTACCTTTCATTATAATACTTGACTTTGTCTTCTTGAGCAGCCTTTTGAAATTTTCTGTTCATCTTTTTTACCTTTGCATGTATTCCATTTGCTTTAGCATCTATAATACAGAGAGCAATTTCAGAGTCTCATCTGACATCCATTTTGGTCTTTTACTTCTTTCTTGTCTTCTTAATGATCTTTCACTTTCTACCTGTGTGATATTCTGGTGTGATATTCTTGATGACATCCTACAACTATTCTGGTCTTGGATCATTAGTGTCTAAAGCATCAAATCTGTTATTCAAATAATCTCTAAATTCAGGTGAGGTATATTCAAGGTCATATTTTATTCTCATGAACTTGTTTTAATTTGCTTCTGCTTCATGTGAGTAATTGATGGTCTGTTCCACAGTCTTCCCTGACCTTGTTTTGGCTGATGATATGCAGGTTTTCCACTGTCTCATCTCACAGATGCAGTCGATTTGATTTCTGTGTCATCCATCTGGTGAAGTACATGTGTCTAGTCATCTTTTATGTTGTTTAAAAAAGGTATTTGCAATGAAGGAATCAGTGGTCTTCCAAAATTCTATTATGCAATCTCCAGCATCATTTCTATCACCAAGGCTATGTTTCTCCACTGCTGCTCCTTTCTATTTTTTTTTTTCTCACTGTTTGCATTCCAATCACCAGTAATTATCAATACATCTTGATTGCATGTTTGTTCAATTTCCAACTGAAGAAGTTGGTAGAATTCTTTAATTACATCATTGCAGCTTTCAATGGTTGGTGGGTAAATTTGAATAATAGTGATACTAACTGGTCTTCCTTGTAGGTATATGGATATTATCCTAACATTATACTTCAAGACAAATATTGATATGTTCTTTTTTTATGAATGTGACATTACTCCTCTTCAATTTGTCATTCCCAGGATATTAAGCCATTGTTGTTGCTGTTAAGTACCACGAAGTCAGTTCCAACTCACAGCGACCCTGTACAGGGTTTCTGAGGCTATAAATATTTACGGGAGCAGAAAGCCTCATCTTTCTCCCATGGAACAGTTGGTAGTTTCGAACTGCCAACCTTGAGTTTAGCAGCCTGTTTTGTAACCACTACACTACCAGAGCTCCTTGTAGTAAACCATAAGACTGTCAAATTCAAAATGGCTAATACTGGTCCATTCCAGCTCACTGATGCATAGAAAATCAATCTTTATGTGCTCCACTTCATTTTTGATAACTTCCAAGTCTCCTAGATTCATACTTTGCACATTCCATATTCCGACTAACCTTGTGAGTTCATGGCTAGATTGCAAGGTCGGCAGTTTAAGCTCACCAGTCACTTATTGGAAACCCTATGCAGGGTCACTATGACTCTGAACCAATTCAATGGCACTTAACAACAACAACAACAAATAGCTGTTTCCCCTCATTTTGTGTTGTGCCCATCAAGTGAAGGCCCCAAAAGCTCTACTCCATTCGCATCATCATGGTTAACTCTACTTTGAGGAGGCAGCTCTTTCCCAATTGTATTTTGAGAGTCTTTCAACCTGAGGGGCTTATCTTCCAGTGCTATATCAGACAATATTCTGGTATCCTGGTGCTATCTGACAGTGTTACACTGCTAGTTTTAAGATTTTCAGTGACTAAACATTCAAGCGTGGCAACAGTAGTAAGGTTGGCCCAGGATTGGGCAGTGTTTCCTTCTACTGTGCATAAAGTCACTATGGGTCAAGTACCGACTCGATGGCACCTAACAACAACAAAAACAAACATTCAGAAGTTCTCCTTCTTCCTAGTGTGTCTTAGTCAGGGGACTCAACTGAAACCTGTCCACAATGGGCGACCCTGCTGGTATTTAAAATACTAGTAGAGTATTTTCCACTATCATAGCAACATTCGAGCCACCGAAGTACAATAAACTGATAATGAGTCATGGAAAACCAGCTACATGTTGCAAATAACCAAATAAAATGTTTTTATTATGCAAATAATTAGAAGCTTTTTATTGAGTCATGCCTCACACACTTGTTTAGTCTCTAATCCACTTCGAGCCATAGACTTTAGAACACCAACCCTAGCCACTCCTGCTTATTCTCCCATCTCTCAGTCTTTCCTGAGAGTCTGGGAAGATGACTGCAACTTCATATCAGTGGCACAGTATAAAGACAGGCACAAATGATGACATGCCAGGAACAACATTATTAACACTCTTCGTGGTATTAAAACACTCCTCACTTTATTTCTAAATTACAAAAATAAAGTTAGCAATAGAAGTACCATATGACTCAGCAGTTCCTCTACTTGATATATATCCACAAGAAATAAAAGTCAGGACACGAATAGGTATATGCACACTCCTGCTCATTACAGCACTATTCACAATAGCAAAAAGATGGCAGACACTCTAAATGTCCATCAATGGATGAATGGAGAAACAAACTTTGGTACATACACACAATGGAATCCTATGCAATGTTGAAGAATAATGATGATTCTGAGAAGCAGCTCATAATATGGATGAACCTGGAGGGCATCATGCTGAGTGAAATAAGTCAAATACAAAGGGACACATATTATATGAGACATTATTGTAAAATTTCAAGATCGTCATGCTAAAATAAACATTCTATGTTGGCCTCTAGGGAAGAGAGGGAAGGGAGAATAATTCACTGGTTAAAGGGTGGTTGTTGTTGTTGTTGTTAAGTACCATTGAGTCAATTCCAACCCATAGTGACCCTGTATAGGGTTTCCAAGGAGCAGCTGATGAGCTTGAACCACTGACCTTGTAGTTCAACATCAAATTCAAGTGATGTTGTAGCAATATGCATGCAAAAGGAGGTTGGCAGAAGAATGATGAAGACAGGTGAAGACACAGGAGATATAGAGTAAATACTGTTATATATGCAACCCTTGAACAACAGTTTTCTGTAGACAATTACATGGACATATACATAGACTAAAATGCAAGGAAGAGTGGGAGGATTCCTACAAATATTTTGTGATCGTTGTTAAGTGCTGTCGATATTAGTACATGAGTATTTACCTTTGCTGTAAACATGTCAATCAATGTGGTGGAACATACAGAGGATAACATGATAGAACTTCTTAGATATTATCAAACTACTTAAAGCAATGAATTGCTTGACCTTTGGGCTCAGGAACATAATCTCAAGGGACACCATGGTCAACTGACATAACAAAAACATTCTACTTTGGTGACTAATGACTGGGATCATAAAAACTCTTAAGTGGTCCTCTAATGTACAACTCCATGTGTAAAGAAAGAAGAGTGATAAAAATTTGAAGACGCCTGGAATAAAATAGTCCAATGGGCTGGTAGAATATGTAAACATCAGTCACCACCACTGTTAGAACAGAAGAACCAGAAGGTGCCTATCTACCACTATCAACTGCTCTAGAATGAACTACATGAAAAGGTCCTGAATAGAGTGGTAGAAAATGTGGAACAAAACTCAAAATTATTTTAAAAAGACTGGGCTTCGTCTGTTTTGTAAGTATACATCAAATATTTTTGCTTTATTCATTGTGAAATATACAATGTATGTAGGAGCCACAGGGAGCATATAGGATAACTGTTACAAGGAGGGAGTCTAATCATTGAGATGAAACAAAATGCATAATTTGTTAAATATAAAGCTGATGACCTTGTCTGTAAACCTTCACCCAATTCATAATAAAAAAAGAAAACAAAAGGGGGGGGCAGTCTTTACTAAAAACAGACTGGAGGAACCTGGGACTGTGGTCCTTGACCACCCTTCAGGTATGGAATGGAACTCACTCTTGCGACCCAGTTTTTAGCCAAATAGCAGATAGGTATATATGGGGACAACACTAGTAAAGCATGCTCACCATGGAATGGTCAATCATTCAAGATCAAAAACACAACATTTACCACAGGACAAAGTTGAGAAGGGATGGGAACGAGAGTGGAATAGTAGTAAGAACCTCAGAGAGGAAGTGGGAAAAGTCATTACATGGATGGGATTATAATCATTGAGATGATAGAAAGTGTTTGATTTGTTTAATGTAAAACTAATGATCTTCTTTGTAAATCTTCACTCATCACAACAAAAAGTTTTAAATATTTTTAAAAACTAAAAGCAAGGTTTAATAATATGGGTCATCAGTTTAAACCCATAAGCAGCTTCTCAGAAACCCTAATCAGGGTCACAAAGAGTCAGAACCAACTGGACAGTACATAACAACAACAACATTCCAAAATCTAGAGAACCTGGGTGGCACAGAAGTTAAGCAATTGACTACTAGCCAAAAGGGTAGTGGCTTGTATGCACTCAGAGGTTCTTCCATAGACAGGCCTGACCATCTGCTTCTGCAAGGCCACCAGCCTTTCTACTCTGCACACATGAGTTGGAATACTCAATGACAGATGACAACCACAATCCTAAAGTCTAAAGGAGACACCTGTTACAAACTGCAGTATCAGAAGAGCTTTACCCTTAGGTTTGGAGTCAATTTTCCCAGGAATCTTGTTTTCCTCTCTCTTCTTCCCATCTACCATGCCCTAACACTTAGAAAACCAAACAAGAAGCAAAAATTATACATTCTTTTTTCTTATGAAGAGTCTCCTGTGGACCTGTGCATCACCAATGTTCCACCAATGTTCTATAGCAACTAGAAGAGTTGTTATCCTCACTGCTCTGATGGCCAACACCCTTGCATTGACCTTTTCTACCCATGATCTCCTTCCACCAAGAAAGTCTTTCCATCTCCTACTAGGCCCTTCAGATCCACTATTCACTATGCTCCCACACTATGTCTTGCCCCACAAGTCTGGCCCGTGTAGACTACAATCATGGGTCTCTTTGTCCTCTGAATTACAAATGAGCTCAGTCAATAGGAATAGTAATGGATTTCTGGTGGGGCGCTGTGGGTTGATGCGCTGGCCTGCAAAGTTGGTTTGAACCACAGGTTGACAGTTCAGGTTCATCAGCCATTCCTCGGAAACCCTATACAGGGTCACTATGGGTCAGAACCAACTTGACAGCACTTAACAACAAAAGGAATTACTGACAGAAGACTAGAGGGACAAAGTCCTCCCAGTTCTATCCCTGAAAGGTTGGCTGTGCTTCTAGAAATCTCAACTCCAGTCAAGTAGTGTTCTCCAGAAACTGTGTTTGTCCCAGGATTCCAGAAACCACTTAGTCTCCCTACTCCTTCAGACCTAGGAGCAGTACAGGAGCATCACTCTTACAGCTCCAGAGTATTGCACTATCACTTAGGGTTTTCCTACAGCTATACCTTTTACATTTGTTGTTAAGTGCCGTCGAGTCAATTCCTACTCATAGCAACTTTGTATAGGGTTTCCAAGGTGCAGCTGGTGGATTTAAACCACCAATCTTGTGATTAACAATCCAGGGGTTATCCTATAGCGCCATACCAAGACTCCTTCTTTTAAGTATGTTGTTGTTAAGTACCACTAAGTTGGTTCAGACTCACAGCAACCCTGTATAGGGTTTCCAAGGAGTGGCTGGTGAGTTTGAACCACTGGCCTTGCAGTTCAAACCAACCTTAAGGTACAGTGTTTTTATTCTATGATGCCACACCAGGACTCCTTCCAAATAGTCCCTTTAACAAAAATCTTTTCAAAATATCTTAATTTGATCGTGCTATTTCCTAGTGAAATTATAACTGAGACACCCAATCTGCCTTCTACTGGGCAAAGAGGTTGGAAATAAGCTTATCTTTCTTTGAAGACCCTTTTGAACTCTCCGTGAATACTCAGAGGCTCAATTTCTGATATTTATTAGAGGCTTGGAACTAAAGTTATAAGCAACACTGCTTCAGGGCCCTGGTTCAGCATGACAAAAATCAACTAGGAGGACCTTTGAGAAGGGCTGACTAAAAGCTTTCCTCATTCTGTTCCCAGAGGTATTGCCATCCCCCATGGGACCTTTTCCCTAGACTACCCTCTGTGCTTTTATAGGTTTCATTACAATTGTTAACAGTTTTATGTTTTGCTGTTAAGAGTTGAATAAAACTTTACCCATAAAAAGTAAATCATTGCAAATCCCTAGACAAATGGAATGGTCTTTGCATCATAATATTAATTTATATGGTGTGAGCGGTATAGCTTTCATCTGCAGAGCATCTCAGATTAAAATGACTTACAAGGTTAAAGAATAGTTGGGGCAGGCAGAAAAAGAACCAGTCTAGAAGACAAATATACCAAATGGATATCGATAAGCCAAACACAGGAATCGCTTCACCGCGCTACTGGGAGGCAGACACGTTAGAAGAGAAACACCATGGCTGATAACTGCTAGAGCAAAGAGTCTCAATTTAAGAAAGAGAATAAAGAAAAATGGCCTGCCCACAACAACTGCACAAGGAGATTTTAGAAGGCAGGTTGCAGAGAATATAATTAAAATCACCCAGAAAAGCCATAGCATTTGTGGGGTTTCATCTGATACGCCTTAGCCTTGTCTTCGTAACTATATTATTATTCAAAGGCATGATGTTGGTGTTATTATTGAATATGTCTTCTACTTATTGCTCACACAACTTAATGACACACATCCATGGGGTAGATGCACATAAAAGGCAGTGTCAACGACTATCTATGAGTCATTCGTTCCACAAATGTGTCCTACTATGTTCCTGGTAACTGTTTTCAACACTGAGAAATGAACAGGGAATATAGCCCAATGCCCTGCTGGGTAGCACAAATGGTTGGCATTGGACTATTCACCAAAAAGTTAATGATTCAAAATCATCCAGCAGTGCTACGGAAGAAAGTCCTAGCAATATACTTCCTTAAAATTATAGCCAATGAAAACCTTATGGACTGCAGTTCTACCTTGAAATGCATGGGGATGCCATGAGTCAGAATCGACTTAATGGCAACAGGGTAAGTTTTTTGGTCTTTCTCTCATGATGCTTACATTCTAGCTATCTATGCTGTGGGGTGGCATGACAGGGGAAAGGCAGTGAATAATAAACAAATGCTGGAGGTGTCAGGGATAAAAAGGGCTAAGAAGAAAAATAAATTCACTGAGAGTGATGGAGGGTGCTGTTTTAGAAAGTTTGGACAGGGAAGTCACAGACTGGGGAAGATAGATGAATTCTATATGGTCCTCTGTGCCAAAGAAAGTATTCTAATTACTTATTAAGGGATGCACTGTTGGTCAACTTTAGTAAGTATTCATTAAATCATAAAGACTGGGTGACAACATGTAGCCCAGACGTCAGCCTTTCTTGAAATGTCCCCTGCTGCTGCAAAAGGCAGCACAGTACCTGAGGTGTCCTGGCGAAAATAAAGTGTTGCCGTCACAATTCCCCCTGAGCCTAGTTCTATACACTCTTTTGATCCTGAGATGCAATGACAGAGAAAGCTCTGTCGGAAGGATCAAGTGGAAGGTAAATGACAAGTACCAAGTGAGTCCCATAGGCTATAAATCTGTCACAAGGAAAATAAGGATGATAAGAGTTAATATTGACAAAGCTCTAGTCTCCAAGGACATTATGGATCTTTTTTTTCAGATTGCCTTTAAAGTAATTAAATACCAAGGCATCCTTAGTGATACAAGGAATCTCTCTTTAGTTTCATTGCATTGATAGTAAAACTGAGGCACTAAGACATTCTTTAACTGCTCTGACTAAAGTTAAACAATAGCTAGCAGAGACAAAGGAGTCCTGGTGTGGCACTGTAAGGTAAGCACTGGACTGCAAGGTCCATTTGAATAACAAGGTAGGAAGTTCAAACTCACCAGCCGCTCCTCGGAAACCCTATACAGGGTCACTATGAGGCAGAACTGACTCATAACAACAAGTAGAGGCTAAACCTATTGTTGAAGCAATTGAGTACATTAAATGAAAATGTGTATTTCCATGCACACATATGTGCACACCCCATCCCCCAAGACTTGTTGCTGTTGTTAAGTGCCGTTGAGTCGATTCTAATGCACGGTGACCCCGTATAGGTTTTCCAAGGTGCAGCTGGTAAGCTTGAACCACCAACCTTACAGTTCAAACTACTTTGCAATCTGACACATTAACCCACTGCGCCAGACTACTGCAGGGAAAATGGGGGATTTCTTGCCTTAACTGTATAAGCTAATTTCAGTTACAGCTTTGTAGAGTCAACTTTGACTCAGTGATTCCATGTCTGTTGGAGTAGAAGTGTGCTCCCTAACGTTTTCAATGGCTGATTTTTTTGGAAGTAGACCTCCAGGTCTTTCTCCTCTGGGTGGACTCAAACATCCCACCTTCTGGTTAGCAGCTGAGCATGTAACAGTTTGCACCACCCAGGGACTCCATGGGTAATCTCATGTACTTGATAATTGTTTCCCTATCCCCCTCAATATGTTTATAAAGCTTGAACAGTGATCACTGATGCTGTTTAAGAGATAGTCTGTCATGGTGGAAACATCATAGGCCATGTAAAGGAATGCAAGCTTTACAACACAAAAAGACACCAGTATGTACTGAATAGATGTGAATCCTAGTTCAAGGGTATAGGAAAGGTGGCTGAGTTTGAGAAAGGAGAATAAACAAGTCAATTAAATCCCCAAAATAGATTTGATTTGGATTGATAATGAGAATGTATGTGGTTAGCTCAACCCTTTGCCCCTGAGATAAAAAACAAACCAACAAACCCCATATGTATGGGAATCCAACAGAGCTTTCCTGATTACTAGCCCAATGGCACATTGCCAATTTATATAGTTTCTCTGAGGCTCAGCATCCAATTCTGAAAACACTGTTGTTTGGTGCCATCAAGTTGGTTCCAAGTCATATCCAGCCTGTGTACAACAGAATCAAACACTGCCCAATCCTGTGCCATACTCATTCCCATGTTTGAGTCTACTGTTGAAGCCATTATGAAAAAGAGAGATAACAATATACACCATCTTATAGATTGTCAAAATTATTGGCATGTATCAGATACCCTGTGGACTACTGTGCCAATGCTCACTGCTATGTAATTATTTTTCCTTCCTGGGCACACAGAAGATGCATTTAGCCAACCTTGCTCTTAGCAGAGTCATGTGACTAGTTCAGAATCCTGTGAGTGTAATATATGAAAGAAATAACACATCATGTCCAGGCTAAGTTGGGGAAAATTCTCCAGTTTCCCTCTTTTTGTTTGGATGAGAATTTGGAGACAGTAAGATGATAAGGCCAAAGACTAAATCATTCACTGCGTGGACGACAGCTTCCTGGGTAGTTGCTGGAACCCACACTGAATTTTGCAGGAATTAAAAAATAAGCTGCTAACATCGTGGGGGTGTTTAGCATTGGTGCAGCCTAGCTTAGCCTGACCTGACTTAGACACATGCAGTAATCATTATTGCCTTTTCCTCTTGCAAAGAAAAGCTGACTGCAGACTCTGCAGGACATGAATGCTAGGAGAAGATCCAGTATTCCTGTATTGGACTTTTGGGCATTTAATGTGAGGCAAGGCTGAACATGGAGAGCTGGAGATAAGAACTAAGCCATGGTCTGTCACTGAAATTCGGAGAGCTCAGTTAATGTTCAGGAATCACTGTAAACAAGTCAGGACTGCTTCTGGGAAGAAGCTTACCCTTAATCCGTGGCACTCTCCCCTTCTTCATTCAGCCCCCTGTGAATTTTCCCTAGGAGCCATTAAAGCCCCAACAAATCCCCTTCTATGAAGATTTTACAGTAGCTTCAGAGTAAGAGAATTGTCTTTCTCTGCTATCTCAAGTTAGAAAATTAAACTTTTACTTGGCCAAAGCCAAAAGGTAATACAATTCTCTAACCTGTGGTTTCATCTGTTTATTACTTACTGTTTGAGGAGAGAACAATAAACAAAATATGTGCACATGTAATATCCCCTTTTCCCTCCAGGGACTCATTTGGTCTCCAAACTTTCTAAATAACCACAGTGTGAGGCAGTGTTTGCAAACAGTACACCCGCTTCTTTAAGACTCTCTCATTAACCTTCTCAACCCTCCAATTCCTGTTTCTTGGTTCTGGTCACTTCTATTTAATAATGTTGGTACAAACTATTGAATAGACTAGGATCACAGAGCAGGCACACCTACTCACAAAGCCAGACACAAACGGCATGTCAGCTCCTGTGTCATTACAGGACTATAAAGGATCATGTTGTTGTTGTTAGGTGCTGTTGAGTCAGTACCAACTCATAGGGACCCTATGCACAACAGAATGAAACACTGCCAAATCCTGGGCCAACCTCACAATTGTTGCCACGCTTGAGCCCATTGATGTTGCCCCTGTGCCTAGCCATCTCATTGGGGGTCTTCTTCTTTTTCTACAACGCACCATTTACCAAACATGATATTCTTCTCCAGCAACTGGTCCAACCTAACAATATGTCCGAAGTATGAGAGACGAAGTTTGGTCATCCTGGACACCAAGGAGCACTCTGGCTATACTCCTTCCAACACAGATCTGTTTGTCCTTTTGGCAGCCCACAACACTTTCAATATTCTCTTCCAACACCATAACTCAAAAGCATCAATTCTTCTACAGTCTTCCTTATTCACTATCCAACTGTTACATACATATGAGCATCTTGATGCATAAAGCATCAAGAGTGGGCCATACAGTCTTTTGAATCTTGGTTTATTTTGCCTACCAGTGTAAAATAGACACCTGAGGCGTGGAGAAAGGAATAGCCAGAATCATCACTACAGAAAGCTTATAACTCTGTTTTCAGCCTATAACTGATTGGAATACCTTAAAAGGGGCTAGAAGTTGCCAAGTGAAAGAGGCATCCTGTGGATCCTTTACACTGCACAAGACCATAGGTGAACTACAGAACCCCATCCAGAACTGACTAAGATAGGAAATTTCCACTGGAAAGAATGAGTAGACCAGCCTGGAGCAGCTAGAAAAACAGAAGATACTTCGTGAAAGAAAGACCAGCAGGAAAAACCTGAAATAACAACAGCAGTCTGATTGATTACTGCAAGAACAAGTAAGCTGCTTGCCCGAGAGCCATCAAGGCAAGTGGTTGGGACCCCTCAGAACAAACTCCCTTCTAAGACTGAGACTCAAGGGAAATACATTAGCAGGCATGTAGTCTGGCTGGTGACCATATTGGTCACTAATAAGGGAAGAGTGGGAACAAAACAGCAATGAAGTTGTGAGCTAAGCCCAACCACATTCAATAGACCCCCATGAACCTGGGTGGAGACCTGGATGGCCAGTAGTATGGCAAGACCTGGGGACTCCTGGGCCCAGAGGCAGTGACATGACCACAGAGGACTAGAGTGGAGAGTGAAACGTCCAGCTGATATGAAGTGAGGGGAGATGCACAAGAACACCCATACTTGCAGATAGTACTCATTTGACCTGGCTTCGATAGCTAGATGATCAGAACTTGACGAGAAGAAGAAGGAAGGGGGGGGGGGACGGAGAGTAATCTGCTACAATATGATGAACTTTACCTATGCTTATGGCTGTAGCAGCTCAAACAAGGGAACAAATCTTTACAGCGAGGATCACTCCCACCCCCTAGGTACACAGGGTTGACAGGGATGGGCAACATAGACATTGGCTACCCAAAATGGGGGCACCTATAAAGGCAAGAAGTGATTGGCTTACAAGCTTTCAAGAGGGAGCCTAGTTTTAGACCAGGCGGGGGAAGGTAGAATCACCACTGAATGATTTCCAATCTGTTGGGACCGGGCTGGCAAAAGGAAATGGGGATAAGACTCTTGTGGTACAATACTGAATAATAGCCATCAGGTCTGACTGTGAGGGTAGGAAATATAGAGGTAAATATTTTTGACAAAAGGAGGAAAGTGGGGAGAACAAACAAGATGGTGGATCGGGTGGATGTATAGCAGAGAGCTCTGCCAATAACAACACAGAATA
>NW_006408618.1:9212871-9214074 GCF_000296735.1 Chrysochloris asiatica
GTGGACAGATGGGGACACTGAACTCAGGGCAGAAGGGTTGTGTGCTGGTGGCCGGGGAGGAGGAGGGGACAGGCCTGTGTGGTGTACCCTTTGGGGTTATTTGATATGCATGGAGGGGATTGTAATCATTGCAATGAAATGAAATGTGATAGGATGAGTGTAAAGCTGATGTTCTCCCATGTAAACCTCACAATAAAAACTTAAAAAAAAAAAAAAGAGTGGGCTGTAAAGTAAAGAGAGGGTTATGGGGATGATAACATTAGTCAAAGCAAAGCTGATCTTGGTGATAGTAGCTAGCAGCTGTCTCCACACCCCAAAATCTTAACATTCACTCCCTGCCAGCTGTCTTCAGTAGAAAATGCAGAAGCCAGTCACTGTACTGAGAAGAACTAAAGCTAGTTCCTCACAACCTTGCAATCTCTTGGCCTTGAGAGTTTTCAACTTACCTGGAAGACATACAGGTAGTCTCTGGCCCATGATGGGGTTCTGATCTGAAGACTCCTTCTTCAGTCAGTTCTGAAGTAAGTTGGAAACCTCTTTTTAAATTTTTCATTATTATTGTTTTTTATTATCAGTATCATTGTACAGCTGATCTTTATTTGTGTGAGGATTGGAAACATTACACATATATACTTACAGATATATTTTAATGCATAGTTGCCACATATATATACATAAAGAAATATACAAATCATTTTTAAGAAAGCATGGTGTATCATAACTCAAATACATCATAAGTCTGAGACTACCTATAAATGGATTCTGAAGATACTGGGATGTTCAGAGAAGAGACAACTGGTATTTTTAGCATGTAGCTTGTTACCTGTCACATCCATCTCGCCTTGCCTGCTATTCTGGCTCAAGACCAGTCATATCATTTGTGTTCGTATACACAAATTATTGCGCTATGGGTCGGAACCGACTCGATGGCACATATCAACAACAACAACAACATGGTACAAATATGCATAACAAAATATTTTCCATTTCAACATTTTTTACATGTATAATTCAGTGACATTAAGTACATTCATCATACTGTGCAGCCATTGCTACTATGTTTCCAGACTTTTCCATCACCCTGAACAGATAGTTGGCCTTCTGAACAACAACATGCCCTCTTACCCCAACCCCCTTCCAAGTTCTTAGTAATTACAAATAAACTGGTCTCTATATATTTGACTCTAGAGAATCTTTCAATAA
>NW_006408618.1:9214764-9215735 GCF_000296735.1 Chrysochloris asiatica
AAAGCTGAACAAATAGAGAGAGATATCGGCACGGATATCAGGAAAATTGGGGTACCCACGGTGCAGAGAGACCGAGAGAGGCATTCTTTACATCATCAAATATGGACACTGCCTCCCTCCAGCCATTACCCCAGCCCTCTACAGGCCCAGCCTAGACAGCCCTCTGCCAAGCCACTGAGGCTAAGGAACGCCCAAGGCACAAGCCCGCCCACTGAGGCCAAGGCCCTCCCAACGCCCAGACACACTCCCACTGAGGCCAAGGCCTGCTCTGAGGCCCAGGCCTGCTCTGAGGCCCAACCTGCCCACAGACTGGTCACAAAGGCCCAGGCCCAACCAAGGCCTAAATCACATACCCGCCACAGCCGAGGTCCAGGGCCTCCAAGGCCCAACCCCCATGCAGACAGGTTGCTGAGGCCCAGTGCCCCTAAGACCCAACCCGCCTGCCCGAGGCCCAAACCACCCACCCGAGCCCAACCCTCCTGCAGCCCAGTCGCTGACGTCCAGGCCCCCAGAGGCCCAACCCACCCACCTGAGGCCCAACCCTCCTACAGCCCGGTCACTGATGTCCAGGCCCCCAGAGGCCCAACCCGCCTGCCCGAGGAATAAACCACCTGCCCGAGGACCAACCCTCCTGTAGTCCGGTCACTGACGTCCAGGACCCCACAGGCCCAACCCGCCTACCCGAGGCCCAACCCTCCTACAGCCCAGTCGCTGACAACCAGGGCCCCAGAGGCCCAAATTGCCCGCCCTAGGCTCAACACGCCAGCCCAAGGCCCAAATGGCCTGCCACGGAGGCCCAGGCCCAACTGAAGCTCAAAAAAGTTACTCTGAGTTAAGCAATAAGAAGCGTGAAAAGGGAAGACCACATCCTGATCACATATTCCTGGATGTAATCAGAAAACATTAAAAATTGTCAAAACACATACTTAATTAATTATTAGGGCCACAGATAAACATTAAACATGCCCAAG
>NW_006408618.1:9224074-9252026 GCF_000296735.1 Chrysochloris asiatica
GAATAAGGAAGACCGTAGAAGAATTGATGCCTTTGAGTTGTGGTGTTGGAGGAGAATACTAAAAGTGCCATGGACTGGCAAAAGAACCAATAGATCTGTTTTGGAGGAAGTACAGCCAGAGTGCTCCTTGGAGGCCAAGATGGCTACACTTCATCTCTCATACTTTGGACATATTGTCAGGAGGGAAGAGTCACTGGAGAAGGATATTATGCTGGGTAAGATGGAGGGTCAGAGAAAAAGAGGAAGAACCCCAACAAGATGGATCAGCCAGGTGGCATTATTGATTGCGTCAAGTGTGGCAGCCGTGGTGGGGTTGGCCCAGGATCGGACATTGTTTCATTCTGCTGTGCATGGGGTCGTTATGAGTGGGTTCCGACTCGATGGCACTTGACAACAACAACAGCAATTTATTTGACTATTGTAGATATTTTATATAAATAAGATCATACAATATCTGCCCCTTTAGATCTGCCTTGTTTCATCAGCATAGTGTTTTCAGGGTTCAACCATGCCATAGCATGTATTTTTCTTAATGGCTGAGTAATATTTGATTGTATATATGTATCACTTTTTATTATTTTTATTCATTCAGCTATTCTAGACATTTAGGCTTTCTCCTACCTCTTGGCTGTGGTAAACAGTGCTACAATAAATGTAAGCATACAAGTATCTGTTTGTGTCCCTCTTTGACTTCTTTGGGGCTTATACCTTTGACTTCTTTGGGGCTTATACCTATTATATGGTAATACTAAAGGAACCCTGGTGGAGTACTTGGCTGCTAACCAAAAGGTTGATGGTTTGAGCTCACCTGCCACTCCATGGGAGCAAGATGTGACCATCTATCTGCATCCATGAAGATTATAGTCTCGGAGATACTATGGAACAGCCCTAGCTGTTAGTCAGAATTGACTAAATAACAATGGGTTTGGTTTTTATCATGGTGGTACCATGTTTTACTTTTTGAAGAACTGCCAAAAAGTATTGAGGACTGCACCCTTTTACAATCTCACTAGCAACAGATGGAAATTCCAAGTTCTCCACATCCTCACCAACACTTGTTTTCCTACATAATTTTTATATCTCTGCCTTTTAGATACCCATGAAAAATCATGAGGATTTCAGAGTGATCATCACCCTTGTGTAATTCTTTCTCCTGGGACATTTCTGGTCTTCATATTTTGATCTTTCTGCCTTTTTATGGCTTTTTGTTAAACTCCACAAAAACAGAAGAGAATCCCATAACCCTAATTCTTTTACACTTTGACAAAACAATTTCATAATAATGTATTAGTTCCCCAGTAAATTTTAAGTTTCTGATCTTTCATTGTGGTATTAAAGATGTCATCCCTCATAAAAGGAACTTCACCAATCAAGTAAGCAATTTGGAGAGTAGAGGTAGAAGGGAACCTCTAAACCTCGTGTCATTAAGCAGATTCTGATATATAGTGACCCTAGAGGACAGACTAGAAAAGCCTCATACTGTTTCCAAGGCTGTAATCTTTAGAGAAGCTGATTGCCACGTTTGATGACTATGAGGTTTGAATCTCTGCTTTTCAGTTAGCAGCAGAGTGCTTTAACCATTGCACCACCAGGTTCCTTGGGACTATCCTGTTGCTGGTGTTGTTGTTAAGTGACATCAAGTCAGTCCCAACTCCTAACAACTTTGTAAAGGGTTTCCAAGGCATGGCTGGTGGGTCTGAACTGCTGACATTGCTGTTAGCACTCCAGTGCTTATCGTACAGTGCCACGCCAGGACTCTGAGAGCAAATAATCCTAGGAAATAATCCTAGGACTCTGAAAAACCACTCTAAGTCCTGAAGAAGCTAGAGGTAATTTTCCCTCAGGATTTTGAGAGATGGAGTTTGGAGAAGATAGGAGTCAGAGAGAACTCTGCTTGCTCTCTTGCTCTCGGTTCTCCTCGAGTGAATTTATCTGGGCTGCTCCCTCATTTTCTGTGGTGGTTGCAGAGAAAAAAATGCTGGAATTTCTGGTTTCTTGCATTAAGACCCTCAGGAATAAAGGCAGAGGTATCTGAGTTCTCTCCCTTCCTTTGGATTTGAGGGGTCCTTTTGTCCAGCCCCAGGCCCTAGGATTACATAGTCCAGTACTACTGCTTCTTTCTTCACCCTAAAAATACCATCTTTTACCCCTTAACAAATGCCCTCACTCAAGTCCCTAGAAAGACTGTCCACTTGCTGTGCTACTAAAGTTCTTGAGGACTTTAGCAACAGGACACTTGAGAATGTAAGAGGAGAGAAGGAACTAGAAACTCTTTTATGTTCAGTTAACTTTAGCTCCAGGTTTGGGGAGTCTAGGATATCACAGAGAGAGTTTCAGTCATGGGAGAAGAGCAGGGAGTAGATGACCATGGAAGTGTGGGAACATGATCAAAGATATTCAGCATTTTCCCTGAGTACATGAGTGTGTGTGTGTGTGTGTGTGTGTGTGTGTGTGTGCGTGTGTGAGTATAGGCATATGTGTATGAACATGAGGGTGTTGAGGGAAAACTGACATTTCTGATAATAATTATAGTTACCAAGAAACTTCAATAGTGAGAAAAGGAACCGAAACTTTGGCTAGCTAAAAGTAATACTAATTACAGCCTTTATGCAAATTAAGTCTGATTATCATGCAGCACAATAATAATACGTCTATCACTACAATGTGTCAGATTAACTTTCCTGTAAATTCTCCATAACTAATCTGAACTTTTTTCATGTACAAGAGTTGAGCAAGTAGAAAGACTATAAAGTAGCAGGAACACATTCTCTGTTCAAGTCCTTTGCCCATATTTCCACAGAGTTGTTTATCTTTTCTCTTAATGATTTTTTTAAAGGCCCTTATGCATTTAAGAGAGAATTATTTTATCTATGACATGTGCTTTAAATATTTTTTTTTCCAGTTTGGCATTTGTCTTTTAATTTTTATAGTGTATTAGATGATATAGAAGAAACTTCTCTGATTAAATCCTTAATAATCATACTTCATGCAGCATATTCACTTACTTAAGAATTTTTTTTTAATATATAGAGTAAAGAAGTATCTCCTATATCCATTTGGTGAAGCCTAAAATTTTATTAGACAAACAACAATCTTTTATTCCACAATTAGAGATAAAAGCTTTACAAGTGCATAAAACCTTGGAGAGAATACATTAGAGTGTTTCAAGTATGATGAGTACAGTCCTATGTTTATGGGAGGAGATTTCATTTTGAAAGGAGTAGAGAATTCAGTGTTAGAACAGATAAGGGGAACATTGTCACAAAGAGGGGTTTCAGAGACCAAGTCTGACCTCATTCTTCTAGAACTTTCCTTGACCCTCCTGATCATTAGATACCTCTTGTCTGTGGTATCATTCATGCCATAACCACTTGCTCACCCTGTAACATACTTGCTGTTTAGTTCTCTGCCTTCCCTGCTTCATTGGAAGATGCTCAGGGACAAAGATTGCCTTGAACTAGTTTATTATTGTAGCTAGAGCACCACGCTTAGTAGGTTTTTAATAAACATTCATCGAATGAATGAAGGAAGGAATCAATAAATCATTGAGCTAACACTGTTACTTTCCTTTGAGCTTACATGACTGGATCACTGTTTCTATCTTACAAAACATAGAAAGGAACTGGGTGTTAAGGGAGAGATTCAAGCTGTGACTAAGTGCCCCTACTAGATGACCATCACCCTTCTAGTATTAGGCTAAAAAATTTAAATAAAATTTATTAAAGTCCCAGGAATAAATATCTCAATGGAACCCGAATCTAAGACCATGCTCTCTCTCAGAATTCAGATTCCAAAATGTCAAAGTGAGTAGGGGAATACCTCCCCTCCCTTTCTCCAGGAGCATCAATAAGAAACTGAGATCTTTAATGCTGAAGGGTTAAATCCTGAAGCAGGGACAACTGGGATTTTAGGAGCTACCCAAAAGAAATAACCTCTTTCAGCCAAGAGCCTTGTCAAAGTCATAATCCTTTCACACTTGCCTGGGTATTTTATGATTGATCTGGTTTGAGCCTTGCAAATATACTGACATTTCCATCTTCATTAGCTGACTTCAAATAACATCACATCCTTCTCTATGTACTTGTGACCCTCTGCAATGAATCCCATAGTCCTATGTAGACCCTGCCCAACCCGCCACTAAGACCAATCTCTTTTCTGGCATTCCTAGAAAATTTGCATTGACTGACCCTGGATTCTGCCTAGTTCTGGTACCTTGTGCAGACTTTCACTCCTCCACTCTCTGTCCCCATACCCTGTTGGCTAAGGATCCCAGCATGGCCATGTTGAATCTACCCTGGACAATGTCCATACCTGTCCTGCAGAGTAGACATAGACAAAGACACCATTTGTGCCATATGATGTAAATATAAGATTTCTCTTAAGAAGCTCAACAGCAGAGAAGTCGAGTGTACAAACTCCCATCATTTTGCTGCCCTCACAGTGGGAAGATGGAGAGGGGAAAGGAGCGTAGTTTCTTAGTTGCACATAGCTGAATATACTATGGAAAGCGTTCCAGTAGAAAGGACCTATCCCATTCTTCCTACATATTTATAGGGAAAAGGTGTTGAGAAATGTCTAGTTAATTGCATGGCAATGAAATCTTTCAGACTAAAGCAAGCATATCCTGATATCAGTCTGTCCTTCCATTGAGTTAACTCAGATATCCGAGCCAGTTTCTTACTAACTTACCCAAAGCAGGGAGAAAATGGGTGTCCAGACTATCCAAATATGCCTCCTTCAATCCCTTCATAGCTGGCTCATCCCAGCCTCAGCCCCAACCTGGGTCCCCAGCTCTCCCCATACAAGCCTATTATCAACTCTTCACAGAGATCTAGAGCCTACTTCCTCTTGGCTCACAAAGTGACCCAAGGCCCTTGAGCTACTCTAGATCACCCAGGGATTCCCAACTATTATTGCTGGAATAAAAATGAAAATCTTTCAAGAAAGTCAGGTGGCACAGGAGGCACTCACTCATCTCTGCCAAGAAATTTGAAAGACAACTATCTGGCCGACTGATTGGAAGAGATCCATATTTGTGCCCATTGCAAAGAAAGGTGACCCAATGGAATGTGGAAATCACCGGACAATCTCTTTGATATCCAATGCGAGTAAAGTTTTACTAAAGGTAATACAGAAATGGTTGCAAGCATACATTGACAGAGAACTTCCAGAGGTACAAGCCAGATTCAGAAGAGTCCATAGAACAAGGGCTATCATTGCTGATGTCCAATGGATCTTGGCTGAAAGCAGAGAATATCAGAAAGATGTTTACCTGTGCTTTACTGACTATGCAAAGGCTTTCAATTGTGTGGATCATGACAAACAATGGACAACATTGCAAAGTATGAGTATTCCAGAACACTTAATTGTGCTCATGAGGAACCTGTACATGGACCAAGAGGCAGTTGTTCGAACAGAACATGGGAGCACTGAATGATTTAAAATTAAGAAAGGTGTGCGACAGGATTGTATTCTTTCACCATATGTATTCAACCTGTATGCTGAGCAAATAATCCCAGAAGCTGGCTTATATGAAGAAAAATGTGGAATCAGGATTGGAGGAAGACACAACCTGTGATATGCAAATGATACAACCTTGCTTGCTGAAAGTGAAGACGACTTAAAACATTTACTGATGAAGATCAAAGAGCACACCCTTCGGTATGGATTACATCTCAACGTAAAGAAAACAAAAATCCTCACCACTGGACCAATAAACAACGTTCTTATCAATGGAGAAAAGACTAAATTTGTCAAGGACTTCATTCTTCTTACATCAACTATCAACACTCACAGAAACAGCAGTGAAAAAATCAAGTGATGTATTGCCTTGGCAAATCTGCTGCACAAGACCTTTGTTAAGTGTTGAAGAGCAAAGATGTCAGCTTGAAGACTAAGGTGTGCCTGACCCAACCCATGGTATTTTCAATAACCTCATATGCATACACAAGCTGGACAGTGAATAAGGAAGACCATAGGAGAATTGATTCATTTGAGTTATCGTGTTGGGGAAGAATACTGAAAGTGCCATGGGCTGCCAAAAGAACCAACAGATCCATTTTGGAAGAAGTGCAGCCAGAGTGCTCCTTGGAAGCCAAGATGGCCAAACTTCGTCTCTCATACTTCAGACATATTGTCAGGAGGGACCAGTTGCTGGAGAAGGATATCATGTTTTGTAAGTTGGATGGTCAGAGAAAAAGAGGAAGACCCCCAATGAGATGGATTGGCCAAATGGCAGCATGGATGGGCTCAAAAGTGAGGTTGGTCCAGGATCGGGGAGTGTTTTGTTCTGCTGTGTATAAGGTCACTGTGAGTCAGTATTGACTCGATGGTACCTAACAACAACAACAATTAGAAAAGGAGACAAATGACAAATCATTTGACATTTCCTGCTCACATTATATAATCCATTTCTTTCTAATTTTATTTAAAAGATGACCTGGAAAACTTAATTTAAACACTTAAAAACTCAGGCCATGTAACAACTATAGTAATATTTATTCTTTATACTTTCATAGATTTTTCTTCCAGTGTCTAAATCAATTTTATTATTCTGCTAAACACTGACATCAGGTTTTCATACATTTATTGTAAAGGTGTCTGCAATATTTCCAAAGGCTAACATTATATGATGTCTATTTCCCTAAATTCTACACAAGTACCATAAACCTTTCTAAGGTGAGCCCAATCTTGAACTGCCTTCCTGTTATAATTAAACCAAGCCAAACCAAAACATTGCCTTCAAGTTGCTTTTAACTCATAGTAACCCTATAGAACACAGTAGAACTGCCATTTGGGGTTTCCAAGGCTGAAATCTTACAGAAGCAAATTGGCACATCTTTCTGGTGTGAGAGCAGCTGGTGGGTTTGAACAGTAAACCTTTTAGTGAGCAGCTGAGTGCTTAACAACTGCACTACCAGGGCTCCTTGCAGTTATGATTAAACCAGTTCTGACTCATAGCTACTCTTAGTTAAGTCGGGCCCATGTCTGAATATGAATTCGTAACTTTAACATGTTTCCTTCTGTTTTTTACTGAACACTCCCTTGGAGGAGTCTTCATTGTCTTTTAATTGTATGAGTTTATTTGTCTTATTAAAGCAGAGTTGGCAGAGAGGGTAAAGAAGCGGTATTGTTGCAACCTTCAAAGGCATCTTTAACCTTGTAATCATCTTCATCCATCAACTGATCTCTCTTCTCCCTTGTCTCCATTTTTTCCCCTTGGTCTATTCAAAAAAAGTCTTTCTCCTTCTCATTTACCCACATTAATTTACTCTGCTCTTTGGCTGCCCTACCTTGAGTTGAATAATCTCATTTGATTCTCCCCTATTCATTTTTTTTTCCAAGTCAGATTTTTCTTTGCCATAAGTTTTCAAACCACCTTTTGTAAATCCACTTTACAAAGAACAAGCAATCTCCAATCTTGTTTTCCAGAGCAATTGTAATCCACTATACTTTAATTATAGTGTCTATTCAGATGTTCAAAATTCCATCCAGATACAGATTTTAATACTTCTTCCCTCTGCACCATATTTATTAGATTGATTAATTCCCCAAATGTACTTTTTTGAAGTCCAATACCCTAGGTTCTTTGAAGCCACTGTTTACTTAAAGAATTCAAGACGATCATGATCTGGTAACAAGGCGGTTGCCTCTGATTGCACTATAATATGTGACTGTTGCTATACTCAGAGACTCGAGTGCTGTTTTGCTCTTAACTTGATTCCCCAGTATCTTAGTGAAAATTGTCTTCTCCCTATCTCTGTCCTCTCCCTATCACTGTGATGGATGTGGTTTTGCCTATAAGCCTTACAGATCTCCACCTGGGGAATGAGAAAGATAAGCAAAATAAAGTTAGGATTGGCTTCTTCTTTTATTATTATTGTTCACTTGCATTCTAGAAACTTGGTTTCTGCATGAAGGAAATAAGGAAGGATGGCTGGGTGTTTTTAAGATTCCCTCCTAAAAAGTAAAAATAAAAACCTACTGCTGCCAAATTAGTTCCCACTCATGAGGACCCCATGTGTTATAGGATATAATGGCTCCTTAGGGTTTTCTTGACTAATCTCTAGGAAAGCAGATTTCCAGTCTTTTCTTCTGAGGCACCACTGGGTGGGTTGGGACCACCAACTTTTAGGTTAATAGATAAGTACTGTTTGTTTTTTTATTATTGCTCACGCAGGAACCCATAAATACCATATTTCTAAAATTCTAATTTATTCCCCAAAATTGTGAGATTGCATTTTTGGCATACTAATCTGATCTATAGAATATTTTTTTAATTTAACTGAGTTAAGTAATTAAATCCACCTCATCTTTATAAAAACACTTTTATCAAGCTATAACTACAATCTGATAAATTTTGCCATATTCATGAAACCACCACAATTAAGGTAATATTTATAATCCATCACCCCCTACTTTCAGATTAACTGAATATTCCTTATGATTCCATAATATCTATCTTGTCAGCTTCTAGCTAGAATTCCTTATAGTGCTTCTTCAGTGATGTTGGTAAGGTTTATGACACACATCTTTAACTTATCGCTGTCTGCCTTCAAGTGATGCCTACTGACTACAGATACATCACTTGATGTATAATATAAGAACCTTAAAGGATAAGTTTCCTCCTTTTGGCCTTTGTTACATTGTTGCCTTGCATTTTATGGCTAAATATATTATAAACTCCAATGTACATTGCTATAATTTTTTTTATTCATCCCATTAAAAGGATTAAAATATCTTTGGAAAATGTTCATAGTTACCATGTACATTGCTCTCCATTCCCTTGTGTAGATCCATATTTCTGTCAGTTGTCATTTTTCTTCTGTCTTAAGAACTTCCTTACTTGTGGTACAGGTATATAGAGATGAATCATATTTTCTTACTCCTTTGTATGCCTGGTAATTTTTTATTGTCTGCCAGATACTGAATATTTTCCCTTTCTGAGTGTTGAGTATATTTGTATTTCTAGTCCTATTCTTTTGTGTGTGTATGTGTGTATGTGATATATATATGAGTTCTGGTAGCGTAGTGGTTACAAATTGGGCTGCGAACCGCAAGGTCAGCAGTTCAAAACTACCAGCAGCTCTGCGGGAGAAAGATGACGCTTTCTGCTCCTGTAAAGATTTATAGCCTCGGACACCCTGTACAGGGTCGCTATGGGTCGGCACCGACTCGACAGCACACAACAACAACATATATATATATAGTTGTTGTTAATTGCAAGCAAGTCAGTGCTGACTCATAGCAACCCTGTATAGCATTTCTGTTGAGCAGCTGATGGTCTTGAACCACCGACCTTGAGGTTAGCATTACAGTGCTTATCCTACACTGCCACACCTGGATTCCATATGTCTATAGAAGTATATATGTGTATGTATCCATATATATGTTATTGTTAACTGCCTTCAAGTCATTTCTGACCCATAGCTATCCTGTTTAGGGTTTCTGAAGAGCAGTTGGTGAGCTTGAACCACTTACCTTGTGGTTCAAACTGACTTTGCAGTCCAGTGCATTAACCCGACACCAGGACTATATATTATATATATATATATATATACACATACACATGGAGTCCTGGTGTGGATGCAACACTGAGATATAACCCATACTGAAGGCTGTGGTCATTGATCTTCATCAGGAAGTATTGTAAGTCCTCTTCACTTTCAGCAAGCAACGTTGTATCATCTGCCATATTGCAGGTTGTTAATTGGAGTCTTCCTCCCATTCTGATGCCACATTTTTCTTCATATAATCCAACTTCTTGAGTTATTTGCTCAGGATACAGATTGAATAAGTATGGTGAACAAATGCAACCTTGGAAAACACCTTTCCAATTTTAGACCATTTGGTGTTCCCTTGTTCTGTTCAAGCAACTGCCTCTTGGTCTATGTACAGGTTCCCCATGAGCACAATTAAGTATTGTGGAATACTCTTTGCAATGTTGTCCATAGCTTTCCCTGATCCACACAATCAGAAGCACTTGCATATTCAGTAAAGCACAGGTAAACATCTTTCTGGTAGTCTCTGCTTTCAGTCAAGATCCATCTGACATCAGCAATGATAACCTTTGTTCCATGTCCTCTTCTGAATCCAGCTTGAACCTCTAGAAGTTCTCTATCATTGTATAATAGCAGCTGTTTTACATATCTTTTAGCAATATTTTACTTGCATGCAATATTAATGATATTGTGTGATGATTTCTGCATTCTATTAGGTCACCTCTCTTTGGAATGGGCACAAATATGGCTCTTTTCCACTCAGTTGGCCAGGTAGTTGTCTTTCATATTCTTGACATAGATGATTGAGTGTCTCCAGTGCCATGTCAGTATGTTGAAAGATTTCAATTTGTATTCCATCTATTCCTGGTGCCTTGTTCTTTGCCAATGCATTCAATGCACCTTGGACTTCTTCCTTTAATATCATTAGCTCTTTATCATATGCTACCTTTTGAAATGGTTGAACATCAGCCATATTTTTTGCTACAGTAACTGTGTAATCCTTTTGATGCTTTCTGCATCATTCAATGTTTTGCCCATAGAATCCTTCAACATTGCAAGTCAAGGCTTGAATATTTTCTTTAGTTCCCTGAGCTTTGAGAAATGCTTAGCTTGTTCTTCCCTATGGCTTTCTAACCCCAGGTTTTTTGCACATTGTGTTATAATATCTAACATTGTCTTCTGGAGTTGACTTTTGAAATTTTCTGTTTAGCTCTTGTACCTCCTCACTTCTTCCACTTGCTTTATCATCTCTACACTGGAGACCAAGTTTCAGAGTCTCTTCTGACATCCATTTTGTTTTTTTCCCTCTTTCTTGTCTTCTTAATGAATTGTATTCCTGCATGATGTTCTTGATTCCATCCCACAACTCACTGGTCTTCAATCTTTATTGTATAATGCATCAAATCTGTTCTTCAGATGATCTCTAAATTCAGGTGGGTTATATTTAAGGCCGTATTTTGGTTCTCGTGGACTTGTTTTAATTTTCTTCAGCTTCAACTTGAATTTGCCTATGAACATTATTGGTCTCTTCCATAGTCTGCTGCTGGTCTTGTTTAGGCTGATGATATGGAGCTTTTCACCACCTCTTTCCACAGATGTAGCCAATTTGATTTCTGTGTATTTCACCTGGTGCAATCCATATTTGTTGTCATCTTTTATGTTGTTTAAAAACATAATTTTTAATTTTTTTGTAATTAGGAAGTAATTTATAATTATTTATAATTAGGAAGTAATTTTTCTTGCAAAATTCTGTCATGCTATCCCCTGCATCATTTTTGTCACTAAGGCCATGTTTTCCAACTACTGATCCTCTTTGTTTCCAACATTTATATCTCAATCGCCAGTAGTTATTTTGATTGCATGTTTGATCAACTGCAGACTGAATAACTTTGTAGAATTCTTCCATTTCATCATCTCTGGCTTCAGTGGTTGGTGCATAAATTCGAATAATAGTGGTATTAACTGGCCTTCCTTGTAGGCACATGGATAATTATCCTATCACAGACAGCAGTGTACTCCAAGACAGGTCTTGATATATTCTTTTTGATGATGAATATGACACCATTCCTCTTCAATTTGTCATTCACAGCAGAGGAAACCATGTGATTGTCAGATTCAAAATGACCAATACCAGCACATTTGAACTCATTAATGCCTAGGGAATATCAACGTTTATGCTTTCCATTTCATTTTTCACAATTTCCAATTTTGCTAGATTCATACTTCATACATTCCATGCTCCAACTATTAAAGAATGTTGTTAGCTGTTTCTCTTCATTTTGAGTTGAGCCCCATCAGCAAAAGAAGGTCCCACAGGCTTTACTCCATTTGTATCATCAAGATCAGCTCTACTTTGAGGAGGCAGCTCTTCCCCAGTCACATTTTGAGTGCCTTCCAAACAGAGGGGCTCAGCTTCTGGTGCTCTTCATCATGTTTCAATATTTATTAATCTGGTGCTAACAGTGTTTCACTGCTGTTTATAAGGTTTTCAGTGACTAAATATTTGGAAGTAGTCCGTATTTCCTTCCTAATCTTAGTCTGGAAGCTCAGCTGAAACCTGTCCACCGTGGGTGACCCTGCTGGTATTTAAAATACTCATGGCATAGCTTCCAGAATTACAGCAACTCACAAGCCACCACAGTACACAAACTGACAGATGAGTGGTGGATACGTATGTATATATACACAGAGAGAGAGCATGTGCACTCTGGTAGTGTAGTGGTTAAAGGTCAATCTGCTAACCTCAAGGTCAGCAGTTCAAAACTAACAGCCATTCTGCAGGAGAACGATGAGGCTTTCTGCTCCCATAAAGATTTACAGCCTCGGAAACCCTACACAAGGTCACTATGAGTCAGAACCAACTCCACGGCATACACCACCACTGCTCTTTTTATATATTGTTGTTGGCAAGTGCTGTCGAGCAGATTGCGATCCACAGTGACCCTGTATAAGGTTTCTGAGGAGCGGCTGATGAGCTTGAACCACTGACCTTGCAGTTCAAACTAACTTTGCAGACCAGTGCATTGACCCACAGCGCCATGCAAGGACGCCTTATGTATATAAAATGAGGGAATATTCTAGTGCGGTGGATAGAATAAGCTCTGAATTGTTAACCACAAGGATGGTGGCTCACACCTAAACCAAACAGCTGTTCTTTGGAAACCTTATACAGGGTCACTATGAGTCAGAACCAACTTGACAGAACTTAACAATAGCAACAACAACACACACAAACACATATATGCTGTTGTCATTAAGTGACGTTGAGTCTGTTCTGACTCATAGTGACTAGTATAGGGTTTCCGAGGAGCAGCTGGTGGGTTTGAATTGCTGAATTTGAGGTTTGCAGTCTAGTGCTGATTTTACAGCACCACACTAGGAGTACACACACACAAACACACATAAACATAGTATTTGCCATTTCTACAGTGGGTTAATGCGCTGGACCGCAAAATCAGTTTGAATCACATGTCGGGCCATTCAAGCTCACCAGCTGCTCCTTGGAAATCCTATAGAAGATTGCTATGGGTCAGAACTGACTCGATGGCATTTAACAACAACAGAAACATTCTTCACAGGTACAGCTCAATGACACTGTGTACTGTGCAACCACTACCAATGTCTATGTCGTTTTTTTAATTACTCTTAACAGCAGCTCAGTGTCCCATTAACAATCTTTCTTTCCTCATTCCATTCATCCAACTCTGGCAACTTTTGTCTGCCTGTTCTAGATATTTGCTATAAGTAGAATCTACAACATTTATCTTTTCGTGGCTTCTCTCACTCACCATAATGTTTTCAAGATTCATCCATGTTGTGGCGTGTACCAGGACTTCATCGTTTTTATAGCTGAATCGTATTCCATTGTCTGTAGGTACTGCATTTTATTTATATGTTCATCTGTTGATGAACACTTGGGTTGTTTCCACCTGTTAGTTATTATGAATCATGCTACAATCAATACTGGTGTGCATGTATCTGTTTGTATTCCTGTATTGTTTTTGCTTCACCATTAAGTTCCGTGGACACAGTGTGATCCTTTTTGGTCATGCTTTGAAGCTTTGCTAGGCAGGACCACAGTAGTCTAGGTCTAATTTCAGTCCAGTACTGAGGCAACACCCTTCTGAATACTATACTTAATAATCCATGAAATATGAGGCTTTCCATTCTGACTGGTAGAAACAGGAAATATTCTTAGCCCTAAGGGAGTTTAGGAGCTTGCTCCCTCTAATCCTCCCAAGTAGTTCTTTCTTCAGTCTCTGAAAGTATTCTGGCAAGCACGCACTGGTTGGTGCTTAGCTGAAGACTCAAAGGGCACCGTCTGTAGATCTCCAGAGCTCTCTATGCATGTTTTTCTTCAGCAGTATTGAGTCATCATGACTTCCTCAGACTACCAGCTCTGGCTTCATCCAACTAGGGAGACCACCAGGATCCTCCTGGGCTCCCCCTTCCTTTGTCATGAAGTCCCTTCATGATACTATGCTGGGGCAATATAGGGCTCACATCTTCCGTTTTCTGTCTCTCAGGGAGCACAGACTTTCTTTGTCTGATATCCAATGTCTTACAAGCCATTGTTTCAAACAAGTGTTATATTTTTCATTTGTAACCTCTGTTATACCATCTTCACCATAAGCAGAAACCCCCCACTTTATTTTGAACTGCTCTAAAACTTTAATTTCTATATTTATCTCTTTAAGCATTTTGTCCTGGTGTGGTGCTGTAGGATAAGCTAGGCGCAAAATTGTCAGTTCAAACCCACCAGATGCTCCTTTGAAACCCTATAAAGTTTACTATGAATTGGGATCAACAAGATGACATGTAACAGCCAAGTATTCAGTGACAAGTGTATTATAAACCACTCATTTGCATACCTGTAATACAACAACTTTAAGTCATTCTCAACAATATTCCTTAGTTACACCCCTAAATATCAATTTGTACTTATTGTTACATTGACTGTTTTTCTTTCTTCAGCAACAACTTATTTGAAACATCATGAACGCTTATTGCTTTTCTTTTCAGACATTTGTTTTAACTAATACAATATTCATACCTCTCTGTAAGTTTTACCTCTAAATGGGAACAAGCTCATCACCACCTAGTTTTAGTTTCAAGACCTCACTAGTGCTTCATTTTTCAAAAAGCCTCATTCTGAGTCTATTTTTTCATGTTTATATTTACTCATTAGGTGATGAACTCCAAGGAGACAAGAAAATTTTCTTCCAGGGGAAAAATGGGAACTTTGAAGGAAGGAAAGAAACCTCTTCTCCCAGTTATTCACTGTTTTCAAGGTCTAAACTGCCTCTAATCAATGCCATACCTTAATTATAATGATTTGTGTAAAGTTTTCCTCATTTCTTTAGCTCCTTTCTGTTCATTACATATCCTCCTAGTCAATCTAATCTTTAATGGGTGAATAAAAGCAGAGACACACACACATAATCACTTCCTCACACACACACAAACATCCTCTCTCACTTGCACACATGCTCTCTCTTTCTCTCTCTCACACACACACTCCTATTAGCCTTCAGTTCATGCCAAGCACAGACCACTTTTAACCCATTTTTTAAATGCACTATAATAAAAGGACCCTGATGCTGCAAAATAAATAAATGATACCAGAACTGAAGTCCTGGGAGAAGTCATTCAGTTGAAAGCCTGTTAATAGATAGGAAAGCGCCCCCATACCCTAGGGAAGAAAGGCGCTATAAAAACCCACAATATTATTACCACAGTTAGACCAGCTCTATTGTACACAATAAAGCCACAGACATTTCCTTTAATCTAGTTCCTGTGATTCCACCATGTCCCCTTGATTTTACCTCAGGTGACAAAATAAAAAGTTTCCTGTCTCAACTCCTGTCTTCCCAGTAGGCCTGTCCACCACGCTGACACACCAGCAGTGAGGCAGCATTTAAACACTATGAAGGAGGCCCATGCTGGCAGCCTGTCAGGAGCCTGGGGGCTCAGCCTCATCATCCAAGAACAGAGGAAATCAAGCTGCCTGCTGGTTGTGAGGCTCTGCACATGCTCCCTGTGTGTTGTCAGAGCAATCAGAATCAGTCTGTCCCTTTTTGAGCTCGGTTGACCAGAGACACAGAGGGTCACCCTGGTCCATGGAGGTTCCTGATCCCATGCTGTTTCCCTTTCAGTCCCAATCAAATGAGCAAATGAAGCACTGGTATGCCTTGCATGATTTCAGAAGTTAGATTTTGTCTTCAGAGATGGAGCCTCACAAACCAGTACAACCAAAGGGAAGAGGTGGGACTTCCAGACAATGTCTCCAGGAGTGAGTGGCCAATGTAGTTTCTGTCCTATACCTGGTATTAGAGAATGGCCAAGTGACCCCTGGAATGAAATAACCACATTTGTTTCTTCTTTAATAACAAATTCCCTTCATGCAAAAACCATAGCTTACATTTGAATGGTTCTTCATATTCAAATATTTATCAGCTTCTGTTTAACAAATATTTATCAGCCCCTGTTCTATACCAGGCACAGTGCTAAACAGTGGGTATATAGCAAACATAGTCGCAGCGTTCAAAGGACTTAAAATGTACTGAAAAATTCGTGCAAGTCTGAAAGCAGTTGCAACAGTGCTGAAGGGCTAGATGACAGGGAAGCACAGACTATAAATATACAGAAAAAGAACACTGTAATCAGGTCATGAAAGTTCAAGGATGATTTCCCTGTGGAAGGAATACTTAAATTGAAACCAGGACAGGCTAATGGAGGTGGAGGAGTCCTGGATGGTACAAATGGTTAAGAGCTTGGCTACTAACTAAAAAGTTGACAGTTTGAATCCATCCAGAGGTGCTTAGGAAGAGAAGTCTGGCATTCTGCTACTGACTGATAACATCCACTGAAAACGCTATCGAGCACAGTTCTACTCTGACACATGCCATGAGTTGAAATCGACTAGGCAGCAACTGAACTATTTTTTGTTTTTCTTAAATGATTTATTGTGAATTATATGACAGTTTACATGGGAGAACATTAGTTTTACATTTATTCTATCATATATCGTCTCATTGCCATGGTTACAATCCCTCCATGCAATCCTTCCCCAGTGCCCCCCAGGTCTTCAGCACACAGTCGCTCTCTCTCTCTGGGTCTAGAGTCTCCAGCTGCTCCATAACTCCACATCATCATCTCTGGCTCCATTTCAGGTAACACTGCTTCTCTGGGTAGGGTCCCGCTCTCTGCTCTTCTCCCTTGATGGTCCTAGGGACCTCTGCTCCTAGACTGAAAAGTCAATCACTCCCCTCCTTGCTATAAAACGTCCAGCCTTACATTTCCAACCCTCACAGTCAGTCCTGATAACAATTATTCACTATTGTATCACAAGAGACCCATCTGCATTTCGTTGCATCAGCCCTGCCTAGTCAGATTAAATACTACTCACTGGAGATTCTACCTTCCTCCAGGCCCTCTGGATCTAGGTTCCCTCTTGAAAGCTTGTAAGCCAGTCACTTCTTGCCTTTGTAGCCCCCACCCCAAATTTTGGGTAGCCAATGTCCAAGTTGCCCATCCCTGTCTACTCTGTGTGTGGAGGGGAATGATTCTTGCTGTAAGGACTTGTTCCCTCTTTTGAGCTACTGCTTCCATAGGTGTAGATCAAGTTCATCAAATTGTATGAGAATTTTTTTTTTTCCCTCTTCTTTTTACTTCTGATTGAACTCCAATCATTCAGTCATCAAAGCCAGGGCAAGTAGGTATTATCTGCAAGTGTGGGAGTTCTTATGCATATGCCCTCTCTTCTTATCAGCTGGATGCTTCACTCTCCACTCTAGTCCTCTGTGGCTATGTCACTGACTCTGGACCCAAGAGTCCCCAGGTCTTGCCACACTGCTGGCCAACCAGGTTTTCACCTGGGTTCACAGAAGTCTATTGAACGTTGTAGGGCTTAGCTCACCGCTTCATTGCTGTTTTTCCCTCACTTCCCCTTATCAGTGTCGAGCGTGGTCACCAATCACAGCGTATATTCCCATTGAGTCTTAGTCTTGGAAGGGGGTTTTCTCTGAGGGGACCTGACCACTTGCCATGATGTTTTCTGGGCAAGCATGTTGCTTGTTCTTGTAGTAACAGCCGGTCTGCCCACGTTGCTTTATAGTCCTCCCGTAGGTCTTTCTTTCAAGAAGTATCCTCCGTTCTTCTAGCCACTCCAGGTTGGTCTGCTTGTTCTTTCAAGTGGGAATTTCCCATCTCTGGATATCTGGATGTGGTGAACTGGTTTTTAAGAGATGTCAAGTGCGGGAGTGTTCCAGGAAAAGGGACCATCAGGAAACAGCAGAGTCCTGAGAGTCATCTAAACAGATGGGAGCCCAATGCAGATTTGGAGTGGAGGGGAGGATATAATGAGAGAGTTCTGAGAGGTCAGCAGGGGCCGAATCCAGGCTAAAAATCCAAGTGGGGAGCTTGAGGTTTAACCTGGTGATAGTACGGTACCTTTGAAAGGTTTTAAGCAGGGCCCCAGCAATATTGAATTCACATTTTAAAAAAGATCACTCTGATTGTAGTGGGGTAAGTGAGCTAGACCCCAAACCTACTACCATCAAGTTGATTCTAACTCATAGGAACCCCATAGAACAGAATAGAACTGATCCTTAGGGTTTGCAAGACTGTAAGTTTTTACAGAAGCAGAGAGCCTTGCTTTTATCCTGCAGAGGGGCTGGTGAGTTTGAACCACAAATTTTGTGCTTAGTAATCCAGTGTTAACTCAGTAGACCACCAAGACTCTCTAAATGAGCTACAGAGTGAGCAATTAGGCATCTCTTATAGTCTAGAGAGACAGTGAAGGTGAGGTCTGAATTAAGTCAGTGACAGTGGAGTTTGGGAACAGTGACTGTCACTTAAAATTACTTATGGGGTAGAATCAGTAGGACTGATCAAGGGAAAAGGTGCAGGTGGGAAAAGAATTAGTTAAAATCAGATGCTTTCACTAATGGGGTAGTGGTGCCATTTGGTAAAGCCAGAGACAGAAGAGGAGACACAGGTCCACAGTGGGTGATACATTTTTTGAACATTAACTGGGAGGAAGTGGAGAGGTAGGGGTGCAGAGAGTTCAGTCTCATCTTCCAGAACACCTACGCCCATCCTTATTTGTAAGGGAGGAGGGTGTCAAGAAGGATATTATTAAACAGTCAAGCTAAGACGTAACAAGAAAGGGGGAATTCATTAAGGACTCACAGGAAATCCATGGCTGGGTCTCCAATTACTGGTCCAAAGCCCCAACCATCTGACCTGGCACCCTTATTAAGGGAATCTTTGATTTTATATTAAATGTCAAGTAGTGGTTTGGAGTAGCTCCAAAGGCCCCAGAATTAAAAGCATATTTAAAAAAGTCAAACAGACCAATAAATCATATGGAAATACATAGAACTCTGAAGCTAGTTGGTTACCTTCAGGTTTGATCATGTGTTATTGACCCCTATTTCCTATGAAGATATGACAGTTGCAGGTCGATTCCACACTGTTCCTCCCTGCCCCCGTGATGACATTTGACCACCTGCTACCTCTTGGTGTCCCTTGCTCCTCATGCTGAGGATACGGAGCTTTTGAATCTTTGAATGTCCCCTCCTGTTCTTATGCCATCTCATCATCTAGCTGTGATTCTTCTCCTTTGACCACACTCCCATTTCTTTGCCACATATGTGCAGGGCAAATAGCAGAAATCTGCCTCCTTGACAACCTGAAAATATTCTGCACCTCCTTCAAGTCCCCAGTACTGGATAAGACCTACAGACAGATCCTGTGGGACTCCAAGACCCTGCTCTGTCCTCTAAATCTATAAATGCTGAATAATTGGGCCATGATGCTGCTAAGGAACTCTTGGTCCATGCAAGCACATACAGACTATAGATTCAGCGTCTTTTCACAGAGCTAAAAATGTAAATAGAGAGAGAAAAATTACTGTGTAGGTGAAATGCTCCACAGGGCCCCAAGGACTAATTATGAATGGACATTAAATATTTAATCTCATGTTTAACCCCTCAGGCAAAGGCCCAGACTGCACCTGATTTACTCTGCTGGAATAATTCTACAAGATTTTTCCATGTCTATATCCCTCATCAGGGATTGAATTGTGTTCCCCCAAAATATGTGTCAACTTGGTTAGGCCATGGTGTGGCCCTTCTGTGATCATCCTCCATGATGTGATCTGATATGATCAGCTAGTAGTGGTAAGGGGATTAGGATAAAATGTAACCCCCTAATTCAGGTCATAGCCCTGGTCCACAAAAGGGAAATTTCTCTGGGTTGTGGCTTGTACCATCTTTTTTCTTACATGAGATAAAAGGAGAGGGAAGAAATAGGAAAGGGAAGTAACCACCACCAAGGAAGGAGCAAAGTATACCCTTTGAACCTGGGATCCCAGAGGTCCTCGGCTTGAGGAAAAGTTGGTGATAAGGATCTTCTCCCAGAGCTGACAGAAAGAGAAAACTTTCTCTTAGAGTTGGTGCCCTGAATTCAGACTTCTAGCCTGCTAAACTGTGAAAGAATCAATTTCTGTTTGTTAAAGCCAGCCGCTTATGATATTTTGTTATAACAGCACTAGATAACTATGACACCTCTCATGAGTCCTGGTGTGGCACTGTAGGATAAGCACTTGACCATAAGACGGGTTTGAACCACAAGACTGATGGTTCAAGCTCACCAGCTGCTCCTCAGAAACCCTATGCAGGGTGGCTATGAGTTGGAAACAACTCTATGGCACTTAACAATAACAACATTTAAATGTGTCCCATATCTTCCCACTTATGAAAACATTCAGACTCCTATCCTCACCTCCAATCACCTCTGGCTCTACTTCTTCCCAGTAAATCTTTCTCAGTTTTGAAAACCAGTACATTTTTGCTTATCTCACATTTTTATAGAACAAATAATAGAAATGATTACAATAATAACTAATATTTACTACAATCTACTGGTGTGGCTCTGTGGGCTACTGCACTGGACTGCATGGTTGATTTGAACTACAATATCAGTGGTTCAAGTTCACCAGCCGCTCTTTGGAAATCTTGTACAGGAGCACTATGATTCTGAACCTACTGGACGGCACCTAACAACAACTATGATTTACTACACAGAACCTGGTCTACTATGTACCAGGTTCCAGTACATGTTTTAGGAGCTTTAGATATATGATCCCATGTAATCTTCTTAAGACTCTATCAGGTGGGTTTTATTATCATTATTTCATTCGTAAAAAAAAAACTGAGGTTCAGAGAATGTAATTGTCCCAAGTCCTGGTGTGGCAATGTGGGGTAATGCGCCGGACTGCAAAGCCGTTTGAACTGCAAGGTCAGTGGTTCAAGCTCACCAGCTGCTCCTTGGAAACCCTATACAGGGTCGCTATGGGTCGGAATCGACTCGACGGCATTTGACAACAACAACAATACGGTATATAATTGTCAACACTGAGATTCAAATGCATGTTTCTCTGTCTCCAACTCCATGGTGCTTGATTGTAGTCTAACGGCTCTTATTTTAAAAAAAAGAAAGTGATTTAATTAGAATTCACTGTAAAACACAATGAAATGGTGATACACATTTTAAGCAACCATGACCCTGCCTTGACTTCAATAGTCTTTGAAAAGCAAGTTAGACCATTTCCTAGAATACAAAGGGAAGAAAAACTATTGAGCAGCTTGTAGATGTAAAGAGTCCTTAAGCATCTTATACTATGGAATCTTTAATTCCATAAAGCAATGAGAAGTTTCAGACAAGGATAGACAAAGTCTGTTCATGACCACAGAGTGAATAACAGCAAAGTTGACTTGCAAAATTCTCATGTTCAAGTCCAAGTCCAAGTATTTTCTTTCTTCTAATCCCAGTGGTCACTTCACATAAAACTCAGAAACATTTTATTTTGTTAAATTCTACAAAAGGGAGGTGCAGATAGTTAAGTACTCAGCCACTAGCTAAATAATTAGTGGTCTAAACCCACCCAGAAGCACCTCAGAAGACAGTCTCTAGTGGTCTGCTTCCTAGAAAATCCATGAAGTAGTTCTACTCTGTACCTATGAAGTCACCATGAGTTGGAATCAACTCAACGTCAACTAAAAAAAAATGTTTTTTACAAAATTCCTGATGTGAAGGTCAGAAACCTGCCATTGAGTCAATTTGGAATCACAGCAATCCTAAAGGGCAGAGTAAAAGTGCCCCATCATGTTTCCAATGCTGTAATCCTTTAGAGAAGCAGACTGCCATATCTTTCTCCCATGGAGTGACTGGCAGCTCCAAGGTCCTGACCACTTAATCTCTGTACCACCAGGGCTCCTTCTTCCAAGATAAAGAGCAATATTAAAGATAAAGAACTATATTTCATAATAAATGGGTCAAGAAAACATAACAATCATAAATGTGGGATGTGCCTAATAGCAGAGCTTCAAAATGTATTAAGAAAAATTTGTAGAATCTAAAGGGAAAATCAACAATTTCACAAACAGAAATTTTGAATTCCTTTATATCGGCAAGTCATAGTACTCTTAGATAAAAAAATCTTCATAAATAGAGATTGGAAACATTCTTTAAACCACCTTGACCTAGAACTGCAGAAAACACATTCATTTCAAGTATGTATGGTTTGTTCATCAAGATAGACTGTATGTTTGGTCATAAAATAAGTTTCAGGAAATTTTAAAGAATTTAAATTAAAATTTACCTCCATGAGATCAGAAATTCTGTTTTGCTATCTGTTGTATCTCTATGTTAGTCAAGGTGTTCCAGAGAAATAAAACCATTAGGAAATATTTATTAAAAGATTTTTTTAAAAAGAAATTGGTGTATGTGACTCTGAAAGCTGGCAAGTCTGAAATATGGAGGGCAAGACAGCAGGTTGTAAACACGGCAAGAAAAGATGCTGTAAATTTTAACATAGAATTTCTTCTTTTTCAAGAAACCTCAACTTTTTGTGCTTGGCCCGTCAAGTGATTGGATGAGACCAACCCACATTATTAAGGGTAATCTCCTTTGCTTAAAGTAAACTGACTGTAGATGTTACCCACATCTACAAACACCTTACAGCAAGACTTAGAATAGATTTTAATTAAACAGCTGGGTGTGCCGTTGAATCAGTTAGGATTCATAGTGAACTTGTATAGGATTTCTGAGACTATAAATATTTACTTGAGCAGAAAGCCTCATCTTTCTTCTGTGAAACAGCTGGTAGATTCAAACTGCTGACCTTGTTTTTCACAGCTCAACTCATAACCCACTATACTACCAGGGCTCCACCAGCTGCTCCTTGGAAACCCTATACAGAGTCATTACGAGTTGGAACTGATTTGACAGCACTTAACAACAACAACAATCCTGGTGTGGCACTTTAAGATAAGCACTGGACTACAAGGTTGGAGGTTCAAAACCACCAGGTGCTCCTTAGAAATCCTATACAGGGTCACTATGAGTCAGAATGAACTCAATGGAACCTAACAACAACGTAATCCAAAGATGATCTTGGGTATATACCACCAGAATTTAGAGAACACATCAAGAATAGATTTAATGTACTGAACACTAATGTCCAAAGATCAGAAAAACTGTGATATGACATCAAGAATATCACATATGAAGAAACCAGGTCATTAAACAGATAACAAAGAAAAGACCAAAATGGATATCAGATATCAGAGGATAATAAAACTTGCTCATGAACATACAGAAACTAAACTGACTAGAAGGAGTTCTGGTGATGCAGTGGTTAAAATATTCAGCTGCTAACTAAAATGTTAGCAGTTCAAATCCAAGAGCCACTTCATGTGAGAAAGATATGGTACTATCCTTTCATAAAGATTTATAGACTTGGTAACTCTATGGGGCAGTTGTATTCAGTCCAATTGGGTTGCTGTGAGTTGGAACTGACTCAATAGCAAAGGATAAAACAAACCTAACCACATTAACCCATAAAACCGACCACTGCAATCTCCAAAGTCAAGAAGTTTTCAATATGCATTGTTGAATAGATAATTATGGAATTACAAGGCAAAAATCTGAACGTAGAATAGAACCTATCTAAGCTTGAACCTATCTCAAACTTCAGAATAAGACAGAAATATCTGGGGATCCATCAATCATAAAGATTCCCCAGTTACATCCACCGGAACATTTACATCTAAGGCTGGGTTAGAGTCCAGAAAGTGGTTCTCCACAAGTGTGCTGGGGTCACCACATATGAATGTGTAAATTATTCTATGCATAGCTAAATCCCACTGCCTGATAAGCATACCAGAGGAGTCTATTGAATGTGATGCACAGTTACAGTCTAAAAAAAGTCTAAGGGCATTCTTCTATCAAATACAATAGTTCCCTTTCCAAAATTCCTGACAAAGTCTCTCTAGTGCCACTAAGGACAGGGTGTTCACCACCTACTCATATCGTCTGTTTTGTCTTTGTGCTTTGTATTAAAAATGTATTCTTCATATGAGACCAAAACATGCATTTCTGAAATTTACAGCCATTAGACTCAATTGTTCATTCTGAAGCTCAGAGTATTTAAAAGTTGATGACCATAGCCACAAATGACTAACAAAGTAGCCTAGGTTCAGGTGATGTCTGAGATTTTGTCCATATGACTGATCTCACTCGTCTGGGAAAGAGCTTAATATAAGCTGGCTATGTTGTTGAATGCACAAAGGTATAGGATTATCTCATTAGAGTCCTCAAAGGCAATGATTGGCTAGGCAAGCACCAGAAATACCTCAAAGAGTCCTTGGTGAGACAGTGAGCCCCAAGAACTTGCTTCTAGAAAGTAGGTTACTATAGCAAATAGTTGCTTCTGTTTAATACAAGAAGGACCACTGGAACATAACAAATCTGCTAAATTATAAATCTAGAGAACTAAAATAGTTTCCTAGGATGTCCAGAAATGAAAAAAATAAATTTGAATGAGGACCACACTGGGCTTAACTGACACAAGCTGGTAGAATGTGTGGTAAACAAAACAAGTGGAAATAAATCTAGTGAGGGAAACATAATAAAGTTGTAAACAAAGAAAATTTCAGAAAATGTGTTACCAAAGAAACATAGAAGGTATGCTTGTATAGAGAATAACAAGGGAGGTCAAGATGTTCAAGGAAGATTTTCTGAAAAGATAAAGTTTATATTAGATCTGAGGGTGAAAAGGTGTTCACTAAATATACAGGCACTGGGAACTCAGCACAGCACACACTAATCTGGAAGGGTGTCAGTGTAGTAGAAGCATGAATGATGGAAGATTATGGTAGGGGGTAAAGTTGCAGAGGTAAACAAGACTCTGGTGCTGTGGTCAGTATTTTGAGTGAGAGTCATTAAAGTATAAAAGAAAAAGTAGGAAGTGGCATACTTTAATGTATGCCTGAAGGAATTACTCTTGACATAGTTAGAGAATGGATTGGAAGGGGGCATGGTTAGAAGCAAATCTCTTAATAGGTAATTGCCCATTTGAGAACTAATGGTGGTAAGAAATATAGTTGGGAGAGATATTTTCAGAAAAGGAGATAGATTCATAATATACTCAGGAGTTAGACTTTAAAGTCCATAAAGGAAGACACCATGTCTAGTTTTCTAGCTATCAATCCTTAATGTCTATTACAGTATTGGGTATGTAAATATCAATAGCTACTAACTGGACATATCCACTCATCTATTAGTTTGTCAGACTGTGGTGGTTTGGGTATTGCTGTGCTGCTGGAAGTTATGCCACCGGTATTTTAAATACCATGAGTTACCCAGGGTGAACAGGCTGCAGTAGAGCTTCCAGACTAAGACAAACTAGGATGAAGAAAAATTAAACCACTTCTGAAGGTTTAGTCACTGAAAACTTTATGAATAGCAGAAGAACATTGCCTGATATAGTGCTAGAAGATGAAGGCCTCAGATTGGAAGTCACTCAAAATACAACTGGGGAAGAACTTCTTCCTCAAAATAGAGTTGACCTTAATGATGGAGCAAACCTTAATTTGCTGATGAGGCACAAGTTAAAATGAGAAGATAACAGCTACAGACATCCATTAATAATCAGAACATGGAATGCACAAGGTATGAATCTAGGAAAATTGTTAAGTTGTCAAAAATGAAATGGAATGAATGTAGATTGATACCTGATGGACCATTTTGAATCAGACAATCATATGGAATCATGGAACAAGAAATTGATGAGGAATGGCATTGCATCTTACTCAAAAAGAGCATTCCAGGCCTTATGGGGCAAGATGGTAGAGTAGGCAGACACACTGAGCAAAACCTCTGCAACAAAGACAAGTACAACAGATACAAATGGTGATCCTGGAACACTGATTTCCAAAGAATAAGACAGAGAAGTAGAGTTAGTGCTGACTGAAAGAAGCAGCAGTACAGTAAAAGTGAGAAAGAAGCAAAGCAGAAAGACTATAGGCTGGGCTGGAACAGAGTGGCCATCTTGAATTTCTGCCAATGGCTGTTGAATCAGCAGTTTGCAGACTGAGGATCGAGCTGGAAGTGGGCAGCAAAGGGAATGGGGCTCTTCCTTGTTCCTGTGTGATACTGGTTGCTGGGTAAGTAGCCAGTCCTCACCATCTCCAACCTAAGGGTCAGTGGTACCCCTTCCTGAGCAGCCTCTGCTCTGCCTGGGGTAGGGCACTGGGTATACTGTCCCTACTTCTGGTGACTCATGAACCCACTCTGAACTACACTGCACAAACAGTGAACAGAGAACTAAGTGTATACACACATCTGATCTTTTCCACATCCACCAGGGGACAAATGGTAAGTGCCTGAGAACACACCAACATACAATCATCAAATATAAATATGACACTACAGGTTCATGGAGAAAACAGACAATTCTAGATGACATGAAAAAACAAAACTGATTGCCTCATATGCGTGACCAAAATACTTAGAATATATAAAACAAGAAATGGTATCAGAACCACTTGATAAGGAAGTTAAAAGAACGATATTTAGGTACCTTCAATGGACTGAGAGAATGGTCAAGACACCTGCAGATGAACACACAGACAAAACTCTAGAATAATTCAGGCAACAAATGAAAAATTGGAAACCATACAAAAGCAGCAATTGGAAACCATACAAAAGCCAGAAAATTAATACTAAGACTTCAAAAATAGATAATACATTAAAATGGCAAAGAAACAGATTTGAAGCAATGGAAAACTGAATTACTGAGCTTGGAGAAAAATCTTTCAATAGTTATTGTTATAAGAACAATCTGAAAAAAAAAAGTCTTAAGAAAGTCTAAAGGATATCTACAAAGGAGAACTAAGACTAAGCTCTGATTTCTCACCAGAAACCAGGCAGACAGGAAGACAATCGGATGATACATATAAAACTCTGAAAAAAAAAAATTGCCAACCAAGAATCATCTACCCAGTACATAAAATATAATGGAAAAATTAGGACATTTTCAGATAAACAGAAATTATAAGAATTTTAAAAACAGATCAATCTCACAAAAATATTAAAGGGAGTTCTTTGGACAAATAGCCAACAAAGGGATACAATAATCTTAGACTAACATATGTGTTAATATCACAAAGAACTAAGTCCACTATTGAAGAAATCAAAGTAAAATAAACTGACAAGGCTGAAAATGGGAAGCCTGAGATACCAGTTTACAACAACAAACAAAAAAAGTTAACAAAAAGGAATAATGCAGTTATAGAAATGACAAATGAAGGGGAAATCAAGTATATTTCAAGAAAAAAATAAACTAAACCTAACGGTAACCCTAAAGCTAAACAAAGCCTTACTCCTATCTCTAATCCAACCCTAACTTCTAACACTAACCCTAGTCCTAACCAAAACCTAACATTAAATGAAGTCATAGGCCTACCCTAAACCTAGCTGTAGTCCCAAATCTAACTCCTTACTTCTACTCCTGCCAACTTTTTTTATTTAAATTTTTAAAAAGGACATTTCAAGATCTATATTGAAGTACAATGTGATAGAATAATATCCATATGCATGCAAGAAAGGCCATTTAATACCGCTATTATCAAATTTGTACACCAACAAGTAAAGCCAATAATGAAGAAATTGAAGAATTCATCCAACTTATTCAATCTGAACTTGATCAAACATTCAATCAAGATATGTTGATAGTTACTGGTGACTGGAATGCAAAAGTTGGAAACAGTAAGGATCAGTAGTTGGAAAATATGGCGTTGGTGACAGAAACAATGCTGGAGATCACATGATAGAATTTTGCGAGACCAATGACCTATTCATTGGATTTTTTTTCAACAATATAAACAGTAGCTATACTTGGACTTCATTAAGATTAAATATGCAACCTCCCATCCTCGTCTTTACTCTCGAGGAAGAGAGGATCCTAGGACCATCAACAGAGAATAGCAAAACTTCCGGTTTGCCACAGCGGCCAGGCAGCACTGTGAGTGGAGAATACGGTATTGAGTCTTGTTTTGGCTGGTGCTACATCATTTTCTTCTGGTTTTATTATTATTATTATA
>NW_006408618.1:9264636-9286630 GCF_000296735.1 Chrysochloris asiatica
GGACAAAGGTGTACCTGACTTAAGCCATGGTATTTTCAATAACCTTATATTCATGTGAAAGCTGGACAGTGAATAAGGAAGACCATAGAAGAATTGATACTTTTGAGTTACAGTGTTGGAGGAGAATGTTGAAAGTGCCATGGGTTGCCAAAAGAACAAACAGATCTGTGTTGGAAGATGTGCAGCCAAAGTGCTCCTTGGAGGCCAAGATGGCCAAACTTTGTCTCTCATGCTTTAGACATATTGTCAGGAGGGATCAGTTGCTGGAGAAGGATATCATGTTTGGTAAGGTGGAGGAGCAGCAGAAAAAGACAAAGACCCCCAGTGAGATGGATTGGCAAAGTGGCAGCATCAACGGGCTCAGGTGTGGCAACAATTGTGAGGTCAGTACAGGACTGGGCAGTGTTTCGTTCTGTTGTGCATAGGATTGCTATGAGTTGGTACCAACTCAGCACCTAACAACAACAAGTGGAAAGTCAGAGAAAAAGAGGAAGACCACCAACAAGATGGATTGGCATAGTGGCTGCAACAGTGAGCTCAGGCATAGCAATGATTGTGAGGTTGGTCCAGGACTGGGCAGTGTTTCATTCTGTTGTGCATAGGGTCACTATGAGTCGGTACTAACTCGATGGCACCTAACAACAACAACATGGGTAAAATACTGAATGATACAAAAACATCAAAAGAAGATGGAAGGAATATAGAGTCACTATTAATATTTACATACCAGACACTGTACTAGACTCTAAAGATACTCTGTTAAGAGAAACATACATACTTCAGGAATTGATAGTATTTCAGGACAAAATCCAAAACTGCATTGGAGACACTGGTGAAAATCAAAGCCCAGGAATTCTATTCAGTTCAATCCAGATTCAGAAGAGTACATGAAAATAGGGATATCATTGCTGACATCAGGTGAATCTTGGCAGAAAGCAGAGAATACCCGAAAGATGTTTACCTGTGTTTCACTGACTATGCAAATGTTTTCAAATCTGTGGATTATATCAAACTATGGGGAAAACATTGGGAAAAACTGAAACTCCAGAACACTTAATTGTGCTTATGAGGAGCCTGTACATAGACCAAGAGGCAGTCATTCAAACAGAATAATGGGTTCTGTTTTAAAATGAATGGTTTAAAATCAGGAAAGGTCTGAGTCAACATTGTATCTTTCCACTGTACTTCATTTGTTTGCTAAGCAAATCCTCTGAAAACTGGACTATATGAAGAAATCCATGGCACAGGATAGGAGGAAGACTTATTAACAACCTACAATATGGAGACAACACAACCCTGCTTGCTAAAAGTAAAGAGGATTTGAAATACTAACTAAGATCAAGGAGATAACAACCTTCATTTTGGGCAGCACTTGAGTGTAAAGAAAACAAAAATTCTCACAACTGATCTAATAAGTAGCATCATGATTAACAGAGAGAAGATTGAAATTATTAAAGAATTCATTCTGCTAGGATCCAGTCAATGCTCATGGAAACAGCAGTCAAGAAATTAAATGATGTATTGCATTAGGCAAATCTGTTGCTTAAGACCTCTTTAAAGTGTTCAAGAGCAAAGATGTCAGTTTGAAGACTAAGGTGGGCCTTATTCAAGTCTTGGTTTTTTAAATTGCCTCATATGCATATGCAAGTAGGACAATGAATAAGGAAGACTCTATAAAAATGGATGCATTTGAATTATGGTGTTAGCAAAGAATAGTGAAAGTATTATGGACTGCCAGAAGAACAAACAAACCTGTATGTTGAAGAAGTACAGCCAGAATGCTCCTTAGAAGCCAGGATAGCAAGACTCTCTCTCTCATACTTTGCACATGTTGACAGGAGGGACCAGTTCCAAGAGAAGGGCATTATGCTTTGTAAAGTGGAGGGTCAATGAAAAATGGAGACCCCCAAATGAGATGGAGTGACACAGTGGCAGAAACAATGGGATCAAACAAAACAATTGTGAGGATGGTGAATGACCAGGCAGTGTTTCGTTTTGTTGTATGTAGGATCACTATGAGCTGGAACCAACTCAAGGGCACCTAACAACAACAAGAAATGGACTAATGGAGTAATTTGGCAATGACTTGTAAATGAATTGAAGAAGTTAGATTTGAAAATTGCTTTGACGGTAGCATCATTTATGGAGAATAGGAAATTTGGGGAAAGGAATGGGTATGCAAGAAAACAAAATTCCTGTTTTACATATTTCTTTTACGATGCCTGTGAGAAATCCATGTGGAGATGTCAAATATCCAGTTGGATCTATGAATCTGAATCTCAGAGGAAACTTTTAAACTGAAGACATAAATTTATAAGTCATCAGCATGTAGAGGGCATTTAAAACCACAGGGATAGAGCTAATCATGTAGGAAAGAAGTTTAGGGAGAGAAGAGGACCCCAAACTAAGCATGGGAATAATCGTTCACCTGAACTCTGAGAGCTATTATGGAAGGAGGATCCAGCAAAGGAGATGGTGAGAGAACAGCCAGAGGGGAAGAGGACAAGTAGGAATTAAAGTATGGAGTCACAGAAGCAAGGAGAGTACTGTGTGCACAAGAGCATGCAGCCACCCCCTAGAAAGATGAAGACTGAAAAGTTGCTCTTGGATGGTATAAAGAAGAAATTGTCTGTGTCTTTGAGCTACCATCAAGGTGAAAGAGGGAATGAGGAATGAATGGAAGAGTTGATGAAATAGAAATTAACACAAACTGACAACTTTTAGAAGAAGCTTGATTTTGAAGGGTAATGGAGAATTGAGGCATTGGCTGCAGTGGGATTATGGTTGAGAGAAGGTTTGATTTTTGTTTTGATTTTAATATGGAAAATAGAGGAGGCTTCCAAAGTTTCATGGAAGAATGGAATTGAAAGTTCTTAGGGAAAAATCCCTTATCTTTCAATCCCATTCTCCCATTAACTTTTTGAAATCTCTTTGTAAATAAATATATAGAAGCCCTGGTAGCACTGTAGGATAAGTACTGGATGCCAACTTTCAAGACCATAGGCCACTCAAGGTCAGTATTTCAAATCTACCAGCCACTCTATAAAAGAAAGATGAGGCTTTCTGTTCCAGCAAAGGTTTACAGTCTCAGCAGCTCTATACAGGGTTGCTATGAGTTAGAATTAACTCACTGGCAGTGGGTTTGGTTTCAGTTTTAGGGTCATACTACAATATATGTGCAAAACGTTTTCAATAATGCACTAAGGAGATGATGACAAAAACAGGAGAAAATTGGAGACCTTACGATGATAAGAATGGGATCCAGAACTCATTTGGATTGGCTTCCTTGATATTGGAAAAGAGGCCTAGAAATCTACTTCTAAATGTCAGGTAATGAAAACTCTAAGGATCACAATGGGTCCTTAGGATCTGCAGGCAATCACAGGGTGCACAGGACTAGGCAATGTTTCATTCTCTTGTGCATAGGATAGCCATGAGTGGGGGGCGCCACTCAACCGCAGCTAACGACAGCAGTCTTTGATAAGAGAGACTTCCACCCTTCTTCCCCATGTGTATGTGCACACACACACACCTCATATTTCTGTGATTGACAACAGAAGCTTATATGTAAAACTTTTCATATATTCCTATTGCTATTGCTTTTGACCAAAGTTCTAGGTATTTTTTAATCTTGCTAGTCCTTCCTAGCAAGTTTGACTCCCTGCTAAGAATTTGCATTTCCACCCTAGTTATACTTAATCAGAAAATACATTTTAACAAGATCCCCAGGTAATTCTTCATGTATATATTCTTTGTGATTCTTTAAGAACCTCCAGAGGATCTTGTTAAAATGTAGATTCTGATTCAGTATATCTCCTGATTGTCTATGAAGCTGCCACTCTGGAGTTCTTTTAAGTCTCTATCTGACGCTCAGCTTTTTCCTAGAGACTTCTCTTCTCTTCTTCCAGTTTCTGAAAATTTGAGTCATATCTTTTTCTACCTGAAGCCTGTAAAACTAATTTGGGACAGCTCCATCCCACCTGCTCCACTGCCATCAACTGGACAAAGTCCCTTGGGTATCAGCTGCCCATAGGAAGTACAAAGCTCAGCTTATAGTAAAGGCTGGGCTTTCATTAGTTCTGGCAGTTTAATATTCATCTGTATTTTTCATCAGTGTTCCTAATTCACTTGAGGAATAATTATGTTAATGACTTTAAGTTTTACAAAGCCCAAGGATAGTCATCTTTCTCATCTAAGGTATCCATGATATCTATAGAACTACTATGTGTTCTGCTAGATGTTTTAGACACATATCTTTTATTTCTCAAAACACTTTTATTTCTCAAAATCCTTTCCATTTTATGGATTAAGAAACTGACACTTAGAGATCACACAGCTAACAAATCAGGAAGTCAGGAGTTGAACTCATGTCAAACTCTAAACGCTAAAACTTTTCCATGTATGCCCAGCTGTGAAGTGGGGCTGTTGTAGTACTCCCTTGGTACATCCTTCCAGCACCAGTTTATTACATGTGTGTTCCTACTCCATATATCGGGGGGAAAAAAAGACCAAGTCAAAATCAACTCATAACCCCAACAAACGCCAATGAAAATCGATGTCTGTCTCCCTGGAATGCAATGAACGTGCTTCCTCTTTCTAAGGAATCACCCCCACTGCCGTCATAACCACTCTGTTCAATCTGTTGTTAAGTGCCATCAGTCAGTTCCAACCCATAGTGACCCTGTATCGAGTTTCCAAGGAGCTGCTGACGAGTTTGAACTCCCAACCTTGCAATTCAAACCAACCTTGCAGTCCAGTGCATTAACCCATAAAGCCACACCAAGACACCCTGTTCAATCTAAGTAGTAGAAAAATAGAGTCTTTTTAAGTCTTTGGCAAATTCTGTGGCAGATTGTGAAACAGATACTGTAGAAGAAGGCCACTCTAGGTAAAACTAATGTGAGACATAATGAGCTTTAGAGCAAGGAAGAAAGGGACAACAATGATAAGAAAGAGGAGTGTCATGGGCTAGAACATAGCCTACTCATGTATGCATGCTGGTGATGGGAAGGTAGGACCTGCTGCTTTAGATGGTAGAACCAGACTAGAGAATCCAAGCCAGTTCAAGGGAAGGAAGGCTGCTTTATGCAAAAGAGAAGCATTAGAGTTGGAAAAATTGGGGACCCGTTAATGATTGAAGAACATGATGAATGTAAATAACGGTGAGTTTCGCATGTGAAGAATGTAGAAATGGCAACTGATCTGTTAGTTATGTTGTTGTTGTTAGTTGCCACTGAGTCCATAGACTCTTCAAGACTGTAAGCTTTCAGGAGCAGGTTGCTAGACCTGTCTTCCAAGGCACCTCTGGGTGGGTTCGAATGGCAAACTTTTCAGTAAGAAGTTAAGCACTTAACCATTTGGGCCACCAGGGATACCTAGTCCCTCTATTTTTCACAATTAAAAAAAAAAAAATTACTAAAGAGAAAAAGAGAGAGAAGCATTGGAGAGCCCCAGAGTAAGAAGGGGGTCCCTAAGAATGACTTGTGGTGTTCAGGATCCTCACAATTTGCCCCTGGTAAGTGTGGGCAGAGAAGTAGATCCTGAGAGAAGCAACTGCAGGAGGAAGGGCGAGGCAGGAGGAAGGGCAAGGCAAGCTAGAAGCTGTTGAGAGACTTCATAAACCTCAGAGAGCCATGAGCCCACACCAAGGCTTTCTTTGAAACAAGATAAAGGAGTACAGAGGCAGACTAAGAAGTGATTGATAACAATAAAAGATGAGAACAGGTGCCGATCGTATTCTACTTGATCTCTCTTTTTTTAAACCAAGAGTACAGAGTTAGGTTGCTATGGATCAATTTACACTTTATGCTATTTTAATAAATAGAGCTCTGATTCCTTTTACAAAGCAGATGTGATTTGATTATGTGCTAATCTCTGCCCAATTAATAGTGTTACTCAGACTGTCTCCAAAGTGCATCCCAGAAAAAAGAAAAAAAAAGCAGTCACATACATTTTGGTGTTAGGTGCATATGTTCGAGGTTAGGAGGTAACCTGATTTCATTGTTTCTTTTGAGACATTCAAGCCACCTTGTGAGTGTAGGCACAGGCCCAGGATAACAACAACCAGATTTTCAAATCTAGCTTCTCAGGCTCTTCAGCCTCCATGGAGACAGGAAAGGATTTGGTGGTGAGACTTGCCTAATTAATGGCAAAATATGGAAATAAAAACCCACACCATAACCCAAATGCTTCATCACCCTTTCAAACACATTTTCTGAACAAAGAGTTTTGTTTTAGGCAGCTGTAGCAATGCAGATGGGGTAAGGGCAACATGACACTCGACAAAACCACAGTGTGTGTGTGCATGCACTATTGCTCAGCATACACGCATGTGCCACACACATGCATTTCACACACTCATGAATGCACAGAAAGCACAGAGCATTCCTAGGCACAACTATGCAGTATTTGGTGAAGAAGAGAACAAATCTAACCCCAGGATATGAAAAGTTTACAATGAAGGTTCTTGGATAACAATTGTTATCCTGAAATCCCATGCTCCCTAGTGAGATCATTAGCATAACTATTACTGTTAATATTAATAACAAAAACTAGTATTTGCATAACACCTTACATAAATTATCTCATTGGGCTTTGAAAGATATTTTGCTAACAGTTCTAACAAATAACCAAGCTACTGGGAACAAAAAGAAAGAAAGAAAGAAATCTATCTGGGGGCTCCCAAGCTATCTGTCACAAGAACCCTCTGTATTCTTTTCCCTACAAGGTTTCTTATTTTTAGTATGTTTTTGTCTAGGTGACAACTTTTATGAAAGAATGTTCTATTTCTCTACATTTATTCATCAAAAAAAGAATAGTCAGTAGCAATAATCCACATCACCTTGTTGATGTAATATAATTCCATGATCTTGTTCTTGATGCCTTATTATCAGTAAGTCAATTTCAGTTCAGCTTTTTTGATATACGGAGGATAAATTTCTCTTTGTTGTTGTTATATGTCATGTCATCCAGTTAGTTCTGATCCACATCTACCTTGTAGATTGGGTTTCCAAGGAGCAGTTAGTGTGTTTGAACCACCCACCTTGCCACTGGCAGTCTAGTGCTTATCCAAGTCTGGAGACAACTTTAAGGTCCCCCAAACCAGCTGACACTAACTCATGGCAAATGGATGTGTACATGATAGAACAGTACTCCACAGCTCCTCAAGGGCCTCTCAGGGTAAGGTGTAGAGGGAAAGCATCTGGTTGCAATCATTTCTGGTTAACAACTCTGTAGTGCTAGGAACAGTTTTGCCAGGCTCCCAGAATGTGAGTTTGGTGAGATATAGTATTGGCAGTGGTTAGTTCTTTTGATCTACTAACTAAAAGATTGGGGGATCAAGTCTACCCAGAGGCACCTCAGAAGAAAGGCCTGTAACCTACTTCTAAAAAAATCTATCATTGAAGACCCTACAGAACAGTTCTACTCCAGTACAATAGGGTCACACCAGGAGTTGGAATATACTAAGAACACATTTTCAGGACTTGTGGTTGTTTTCCTTTCTTAGGATCACCATATGAAAAATCTTATTAACCAAGAATTTGTTTATCTGCTTATTCCCAGGACCCCATAATATTAAAATAATAGCATCTCTGTCATCAATTCTGAAGATGCATACATAGAAGTCTGGGATAAAAACTGGGGCATCAGAACTGCCTGAGTTCAAATAATACCAATAGCGCTTCCCAGCTTAGTAAGAGCTGGATATAACCTCAGGTACATTAGCACTCTCTAAGTCTCAATTTCCCTATCGGTAAAACAGATACACTAACTACTAGGCAAAGACAATTTAAGTACCTCATGTATATAAAGTGCTTTAGCATTTGATATAGAAAATGCCCTCTCCTAAAAAAATTAGCTATCAATATTACTATCTAAACCACACAAAAGTATATTTGCTTAATTAATCTAGTCCCATGTGCAAAATATAAGACTTTTGAAAAGCAAATACAGTCTCATTTACTGTAGCAAAGCACTCAGATAAACCAATAATTAGCCTTGGATATAGAGAATTAAAAGAAATATCACTAATTAATTTGTTCATTTTTCTTTTCCCCTTGCTCATATTCACCAGGTCTTGATCTGAAACTATGTCAATATGCATCAACTAGTTCTACAGTTTTACTTATTCAACTGGTTGCCTCAATTAAAGAACTGATTAGCAGTCAATTAGTAGGTGGCCAGTGTAGTCAAAACCTAATTTGTGCCTACAGACCAAAGGAGACTCAGGATTTCCCCTAATCCTTCGGTTACATCATAAGCCGTGCTGAAAAGGAAAAATTCTTTGCAAAGATTTTTGCACTCCATTGCTCCAGAGCTGCCCCTTAGACTGTTCAGATGATCCCCATGTTCAGCCCCCATTCCAGACCTCCTTCCTCAGCCATTTGTACATTTTGCCAACTTATCTCCCCAGATCAAACCACACAGGAAGGGCCTTTTTCTTTCTTCTTTACTGAAGCCTTTATAGATTTGCTCAATGCTTCTATGGGGAAAACCAAACCCTACCCAAATAATAAAAAGTAGAAAAGTTTCCCCAGGCAGACTGTCTCTTCCGCACCTTGATTAGCAGAGCAAAATGTAGACATAAAATGCAATTGCTTTTTTTTCCCCAGATGCTAAAAATGTCAGCCTTGATTTACCCCGACACTCTGACTGACTCACGGCAGACATAAATCCTTCATGCCCAACGCAATCATTTTTTGACCTGCTCAGAGTTGGAGAGAGGGAGGGCTTCGCGTTAATCTTCCTGGTGTCAGCACCTCAATCCCAATAACTTCTGTCACCAACCTCTGTGAGGTGCAAGGACTAGAGGAGTTAAGGCAGAGAGACAAACGTTTATTGTATTTTTTTCTGAGACATCATGCAACAAGGGTTTTCTTTTTCTTTTCTTTTTTTTAAGTTATTAAGAAGAGAATAAAATATATTTTTATGGATCTGTATCCTCTAACCTGACCCACAACCTCACCTCATCTCTGCTTCATTCTTGATTAGGAAAAAGTCTGAATCACTTCCATTTGGGAGCAGGTGCTGCTGTCATTCTGCTGCAGATGAAAACCCCACACCTCTCAGCTGGGTACTTTTCCAGGATGGCAGATACCCTGTCCCAGGGATTTATAACACAGTCATAGACTTGCAACTGTCTATAGGTTGCCCAAACAAGTCAGGTATATATGCCTATTGGTTTGAAAGGATGACCTCCAGAAACTTGGTATATGAAGTACAATCCACTAAGCAACAGGTGCTAACTGGTAAATGAGGAAGACTCAGGGTGTGACCTCTCTTCTGCCCCTTACTAAAAAGTGTGTTTGAATCAGTCATTTTTGTTCTCCAAAAATGTCTCTTACCTCTTCCTCCAAAGGAATCTTATTGAAATGCTTTGAGCCCTCTAGAAGCAAAGAGAGATGTACATTGCTGGAATGATTTGTGATCAACTGCTAACCTAAAGCTTGCTGGTTTGAACCCACCCAGCCGTGCCAACAGAAGGCCTGGTAATCTACTTCTATAAAGATGACAGCCAAGAAGACCCATGGAGCACAGTTCTACTCTGTAACATACTGGGTTGCCATGAGTTAGAATGGGTGTGATTTTGGTTTTCCCTGATCTTCATAGTTGTGATTAGAATAATGATGCCCAGTATACTTATAGGAATCCTGGTGGCACTATAGGATAAGCACTGGACTGCTAATTACTAGACTGGCAGCTCAAACCCACCAAATGATCCAAGGGAGAAAGATGAAACTGTCTGACCCATAAATATTTATATTCTCTGAAATTCCATAGAAGATTGCTGAGCCACAATCGACTTGATGGCAATGGGTATGGTTGCTGTTGTTGTTGCACCATCGAGTCAATACTGACTCATAGTGGCCCTTTGCACAACGGAACAAAACACTGCCCAGTCCTGGGCCAACCTCACAATTGTTACCCATCAATGCTGCCATTTTGCCAAACCATCTTGCTGGGGTCTTCCTCTTTTTCTCTGACCCTCCACCTTACCAAATATGATTTCCTTCTCCAGTGACTGGTGCCTCCTGACAATATGTCCGAACTAGGAGAGACAAAGTTTGGCCATCCTGGCCTCCAAGGAGCACTCTGGCTGTACATCTTCCAACAAGATCTGTTGCTTCTTTTGGCAGCCCATGGCACTTTTAATATTCCCCTCCAACACCATCACACAAAAGCATCAGTTCTTCTACTGTCTTTCTTATTCACTGTCCAGATTTCACATGCATATGAGGTTATTGAAAATTACTATGGCTTGGGTCAGGTGCACCTTAGTCCTCAAGCTGACATCTTTGCTCTTCAACACTTTAAAAAGCTCTTGTGCAGCAGATTTGCCTAATGCAATACGTCTACGTCGTTTGGTTTCTTCACTGCTGTTTCCATGAGTGTTGATAGTTGATCTAAGAAGAATGAAGTCCTTGACAACTTAAATATTTTCTCCATTGATAAGAAAATTATTGGTCCAGTGGTAAGGATTTTTTTCTTTACATTGAGATGCAATCCATACTGAAGGCTGTGCTCTTTGATCTTCATCATGAAATGTTTTAAGTCTGCTTCACTTCCAGCAAGCAAGGTTGTATCATCTTCATATCACAGGTTGTTAATGACTCTTCCTCCAAACTCCTCTCCAAATTCACCAAGTCCATGATGACCAAGAGCCCCTTTCCAGTGTTCTCATCTCTCCTCTCAGTCCTGTCCTTCGTCAAACCGGTTTCCTTCATCATTTTCCCCTTTAGACAAGTGTCTAGTCTGGGAGCTTCTTGATGGCAGGGACCATCCTTCCATGTCTGGTGATAGACCATGCCCAATAGTGAATTAGTGAAATATACTCTTCTTCCTGCAGTCCCAGGCTTCTAGCCTATGGCCATGCCACCCTCTTAAGAGGACTTGCATTATCTTTCCAGAGTCAATCATTGAAAATTCTCATCCTGTACACAGGTTATCGTTTATCCTGGTTTTCCTTTATCTCTTTCTCTTCCAACCTACAGAAGTAAATGTGAATTTTATTTCAGGGTCACCAGAGAAGTGCAAAGATAGACCTCACCCATCAGCCCATGTCCTTCCTCAGTAGGCCACTTCCTCCAGAAACCCCAATCCCCTGCCAACCTCTCCTGGCTTACTTCTACTTCAGGAATTGTCAGACTGTGTTAGTTTATAGTCTCTTAGCTCTCTGGAAAGTGGGTGGTCTCAGAGTTTCAAGGGCAAGAAACTCTGGAGTTTCTCATACAGAACAGTCTTATAACCCACACTCAAGTGAATCAGGACTTCAAGAAGGTTCAACTCCTTCAGGGCATCAGAGTAAATGAAGGTTAAGTATTCACACACCAGCAAGCATTTGTATAAATTCTTATTTATCCACAATTCATGGCTTCAATACAGACAAGTCTTCCTAATATTGAGAAAGGTGAAGTGCAGGGTCAGCAACTTCAACTGTAACTATCCTAATTTTACCTTTCTTTTTTTTTTTTTTTTTTTCTAATTTCAACACTTTCTCCTGACTCCCACTGGTCAAAGAGGAACAAAGTCACCAAAGTCCCAAGGTGGTGCCAAGGTGGTGCCGTAAAGACCCATATCCTGAAAGAGAGGATGAGGGGAGGGCTCTTTAGCAACTATCTAGGCTCAAGGAATTTTGATGGCTTAAATGGCTAAGTGTTCACTAAAGATTGGTGGTTTAAACCCACCTAGGGCCTAAGCTGAAGAAAGACCTGGATGCCTGCTTACATAAAGATCACAGCTAAGAAAGCACTATGGGGTACTTCTGTTCTGTCACATGAAATTACTATGAGTGAAAATTCACAAGAAGGCACCCAACAACAACATGTTCTACTTCAAAGTATAACACAATCCAAATCTCATTCTACAAACTTGGGCCTCATATCCAAGAGGAAAGAATTAGTACAGCCACTTAAGATGTGATATGCTCTACTGATGCGCCCCTGGCCTTGCAATGTATACAGTATTTAATGGGAAGGAAGACACACCCTTAATGAGCTGGAACAATTGCTTAAGGGAGGGGTTAAGGGTGGGGAGTTGGAGAGAAGGGCTTGTGGTTGTTTTTTGTTGTTGCCTTTTTTGTTGTTTCGTTTTAATTTCTCAGACCATGCTCGTACGTTTTGTTTCTTATTTAGGATACAGCATTAATCATGCTAATACTTTACATCTAGGCTTCACTCTTTAGTCATTACTTTAATCAAACCCATCAGCAAACGAAGGAACACGTTACCAGGTGGGAATAACTGCTACGGCTCCTGTTAATTACTTTGCATTTTACAGCAATCAGCAGCAGGGGCTGAGATCATAATAAATTCATGACTTATGGGCCCATAAAATCATTACCGTAAGAAAATATGTTTTATCGGGGATTCGTCGGGCCTCTGCTCAGAGAGAGATTTCTTGAAGGAAATGACACCCATGAAATTAAACTGATCCTTGCAGTCAGCAGAAATGCAAATGTACAAAAAGAGCAAAATTTCACCGTGGGCGAAAGGGACTGACGGGTACCAGGACAGGACACAGGTTGATCAAGGAGAGGGGCGTGGTCATGGAAGGGGAGAGGCTGCCAGGAGAAGGAGATGCTTAGGCAGGAAACCACTCTGAGGGAGACTGGAAGAGAAGAGATTGAAGGGGAGCCTGGCGTGATCCAGGGTCTGAGAGAGCAGTCCGTTCCTCACATTATAGTCTATGCCCTCCCCTATCTTTATTTCAGACAGCTCTTCCCCATCCTTTTGGGTATTATGACTTCAGGTGGTCTCAGAGGCCATCAGTGTGGTGATGTTCAAGTCAAAGGGACAAGTCAACAAAACAACCCTGAGAGACATGCCCTCCTGCGTCTCAGGCAACACAAGTAAACATGGTAGCTTAAATCCTTAGCTGAGACAACCCTACCCTGACTTCTAACCCACTGCAACCCCACACACCTCTGGCTTAGCTGTGAGGGTCTCTGCACAATTAAAGACCATTTCTAGTCTTGCAGGAAATGCTCTCTAAGAAGGATAATTAGCCTCTGATGTTTGTTTTATTTTAAGGTTTCTCTATCTCCAAATTTCTCCCAAGATGCATTTATGCCATTTGTTTTAAAGTAACTGTTTCCCTTTTCCTTTGCTTCTTCCAATTATGCTAGACAAACACAGGCCCTTATTTAGTGTTATTTAAGCATGAAATTATAACAGATTCTTTAAAATGCTAAGGCACTAAAAATAATCCCCTTTATCAAGACACACCAGGTCCAAATCTAGTAGCTCATTAATCTGTGTAATCAGAAAAGATGAAGCTCAAACAAAATTCAAGTTCTTCGATTGGAAACTCTATCCATTGTTTCTGGAATGATCATTATCCTTGTGTATAATTGTGATTGTTCCATTTACCATAGTGCTAAGGAGGATCTTTCCTCTCATGAGGGGTGGATAGCATAACTGAGAGGAATTGATGACAATGAAAGGATGACAAGAAGTCAAAAGCAGTTTGAAACCCACTTTTACCACTTGATAGCTATATCATCTTGAGGAATTTATTTAACTTGTACTTCAGTTATCTGTAAAATATAGAGGAAATTATAACTGCCTTACTCTGATTGGCTACTACAAGAACAAGGAAGTTGTTCGCCTGTGAGCCATCAAGGCAAGAAATCAAGTCCCTTCAGGGCAAACCCCCCTCTAAGACTGAAACTCAAAGGGAACACATGAGCAGTCATGTAAGCTTGCTGGCAACCACATTTTTCTACTGGTGAGTAGAAAATGGGGAAAGACAGCAATGAAGAAATGGGCTGAGATTGCCCACATTCCATAGATTCTTGTCAAACCTGGAGATGAGAGAGAGAAGAGGAATGCTGGTTGGTCCGAAGTGAGACCTGGGAACATACTCACAGAGAGCTAGACCTGAGAACGGAGCATCAAGCTGACATGAAGTGAGCGGAGGCACACAAGAATGCCAAAACTTGTAGATAATACCCATTTGACCTAGCTTTGATGGCTTGATGATTAGAACTCGACTAGAGGAAGATTTTAAAACCAATTTTTGATAAAAGAAATGAATGTAAATTACTACAATTTGATGAACTTGATCTCTACTTATGGATGTAGTAGCTCAAAATACCAACAGAGAGGGAAGGAGTCTTCACAACAAGTACCAATCCTATCTCCACTATATACAGGGTTGATAGGGATGGGCAACTTAGACATTGGCTACCTAAAATAGGGGAACTATAAAGGCACAAAGTGACTGGCTTACAATTTTCAAGAGGGAGTTTAGTTTTAGAGTGTGTGGAGAGAGGCAGAGTCCCTGCTAAATAGTTTTCATCTTGTCTAGATGGATCTGGTGAAAAGAGATGAAGATAAGATTCTTATGATTCAATGGTGAGCAAATGTTATCATGACTAATTACGACTGTCACAACTGTAAAGGTAGAATTTTTGTAGCAAAAAGAGGGGAGCAGTTAATTTTACAGTCCAGGAATAGAGGACCCTAGAACCATCAAGGGATAAGAGCATGAGTGGAATATGGAACCCTATCCAGAGAATCAGGGACACCAGAGATGGAGGCAGAGATGAGGACATGGAGAAATAGAGCAACTGAGGACTGTACACTCATAGAAAGAGAAAGGCTTTGTGCTTGTGGCCAGGAGGTAGGCTTGCTGAATATGCCCTTTGGTTGTTTAAATGATTATATATTCCTGAGTGTTTTTGTGTACATCAAAAAAAAAACAACAACAACAGATGGACTAGAAGCAAATACTGTTGAATGATGATGCACGGAGGAGATTGTCATCATTGCAATGAAATGATGAGTGTAAAGCCTATGTTCTCCCATGTAAACAATCACTCAATTCACAATAAGAACTTAAAAAAAAATAATAAATTACAACTGCCTTTAAGCAAAGGACTATATGGAAATTAAATGAGCTAACTGTGCACTTACCCCTTGTTGTTGAGTAAATACCAAATCATAGATAACTCAGGTGTATCAGATACAACTGTGTGCCTTAAGGTTTTTTTTGTTTGTTTGTTTGTTTTTAACATTTTGTTGTGAATTGAGAGAAGGGTTACAGAGCAGATAAGTTTTATCCAGCAAATCATATACTTGGCTTCATTACAATGATTGCAGTGCCCTCCATGTACCATCAGTTAACAATATTCATAACACTGGATGTTCAAGGATGTGACCTTTCAGAAACAGATTGCCACACCTTTTCGCCAAGGTAGTAGAAAGCCTTATGAGCTGCAGAACCGGTTCCGACTCATAGTGACCCTGTATAGTTTCCGAGGCTGTAAATCTTTATGGGAGCAGAAAGTCTCATCTTTCTCCCACAGAACCACTGGTAGTTTCAAACTGCTGAACTTGAGGTTAGCAGTCTGACTGGTAACCACTACGCTACCAGAGCTACCTTCCTCCAAGGTAGCTCTGTTGTTCTTGTTGTTAAGTGCTGTCTAGTTTGTTGTAACTCATAGTGAGTCTGATAGGGTTTCTGAGGCTGTAAAGTTTTGGGGGAACAGAAAACCTCACTTTTTCGCAAGGAGCGGAGAGTGGGCTCAAACCACAACCTTGTGGCCCACAGTCTAGTGCTTATCCTACAGAGCCACTGAGCTCTCAGGGACCTCTGAGTGGATTTGAATTCCTGCCCTTTCCATTAGTAGCTGGGTTCTTAATGGATTTTTCTACCCAGGGATTCCTTAACTGTGTACCCAATCCATGGCCACTGAGTGTATTCCAACTCACAGTGATCCTACAGAGCAGAGCAGAGCAGAATTGTTTCCTAGGGTTTTTGAAGCTGTAAATCTTTACAAGAGCAGAAAGTCTCATCTTCCCTACCCCTCCAGCAGCTGATGGGTACAAACTGCTGACATTGAGTTTAGTAGGCCAACATGTAACCCACTATGCTACCAGGGCCCCTTTAACTCTGTACAGACAGCACAGAATCAAACACCATTAACTACATCTCCTGATGTAGTTAATGCACTTATCTGAAATCTCCATCACACTCTAAGATCAGTAAGAGCCAGCTCCCAGAAAGAAGTTGGGGATACCAAGGAAATGACTGGGACATATCGGCCCATGGGAAGCTTGTATAGCAGTTGTTGTTGGTGGTGGTGGTGTTAGGTGCTATTGAGTCAGTTACGACTCATGGTGGTGGGGGTGGTGGGGGTGTGCTATGGAGTCCGTTCCTACTCATAATGACCTTGCATAGGGTTTCAGAGGAGTGACTGATGAGCATGAACCACAAACCTTGTGAACAAATTAGTTTTTCAATCTAGTGTATTAACCCACAGCACCACACCAGGATTCCTGTACAGCAGTAACCTGTTACAAAAGTTGATGAATGGTGTGGGACATTTGGCCACATTCTATTGTGACTTTCAGGAATATGCACTACATCCTAAGTTCTTTCGAGATTCTGGGCCTCTTGAGATAGGGCTTCACTCCAGAAGCAAGAGGCACGGTCAGAGTGCACTAGTCTCCTGAAGACTGCTGTGGATGCCCTAAGAAACTGGAACTGGACTCTTGACTGTGTTGTCTACTGTCCTTCATTGTGATCAACTTCTCCTTCATTGACTGACCATTTTGAAAGTATGAGTAATAAACAGAAAGAGGGAAACCCCTTGTCATCATTTTCCTGAGCATTTCCCACTCCAAACCAAGGGATAGCCCCTCATCCCACCTGCCCCTCTCCAAGGTAGAAAGTTCAGCAAGGGGACAACATTTCATAAGGGAGCTGCCAATACGAGCAAAGCTGCCTCTTCTGCCCAGTTGCCTCTCAGCTCCCAGCCGAGTTCACTACATCCATGCTCCAGCAAGAGGAACAGATGAGGAGCTACAGTCAAAATTAATTATTTCTTATGTAAGAAACCAAGAAATGCAATAACCAACCAGCTTTTCATCTCTCAGGAGAGCTGAGTTTCAATATGATTTTGGATTGCAAGTGAAATGAGTTAGAAGCTGACCTTTTAGCCATAGTTGTATCCTTGATAAGTTTTATATAAGTGAGCCCCTTTCAGTTAGTTGAAATAAAATAAGAGGTTTGGGGTATGCAGACTTCCCTTTTATTTTAGACTTTGAAAACTATGTCAGAGCAGCTGTGGTGGAAAGAAGAGTGCCCGAGGCAGCATTACCCACCCACTGCTGTTTTATTGAGTTGATTCCTACTCACAGTGACTCTGCAGAACAGAGTACAACTGTTCCTTAGGGTTTCTAAGACTACAATCTTTATAGGAGCAGAAAGCTTCATCCTTCACCCTCAGAACAGCTAGTAGAGTTTGAAACACTGACCTTGTGGTTAGCAGTCCAAAGCCTAACCCACAGCAACACCAGGTCTCCAGAAATAGCATTGTTGTTGTTGTTAAGTGCCATCGAGTCACTTCTGATTCATAGCAGCTCTGCATAGATCTGCCAAGGAGCGAATGGTGACTTCAAACCACCGAACTTGTGTTTAGTAGTCCAGCACTTATCCTACAATCCCACACCAGAACTCCAGAGATAGTACAGACTGATTCAAATCCTAGCTCTGCCACTTATTAGTTACTTGACTTTGGGTGAATTGATTAACCTCTCTGATCCAAGTTTCTCCATCTAAATTATTGGGATAATAGGCATACATCTACTTTTTAAGGTTCTTGTAAAGGATTGATCAATAATATTTATAAAGCATCTGAACAGGATAAATATTCAATAAATGGTCATGGTTAATATTAAGTCAGCACCTTGTTACTACCAAACTTGGAGGAACCATCATCATGAGTACTAGTGAGGAATCAAGGGAACCCTGATAATGCAGTGATTATGTATTGATTGGGCTGCTAAATGAACAGTTAGTGGTTTAGACCTACCAGCCACTTTACAGGAGAAAGATGTGGCAATCTGCTACGAAAATCTAGGGAGCAGCTATGTTCTATCCTATGGGACTCCTGATGTGGAGCTGTAGGATAAGCATTTGACCAGAAGGTCAGTTTGAACTGCAAGGATGGCAGTTCAAACCCATCAGCTGCTGCTCAGAAACCCTATACAAGGTAACTCGCTATGAAACGAAAATAACTTGACAGCACTTAACAACAATAACATTGAATCTCTATGAGTACTAAATTAACTAGACATCAATGGAATTCTAGCCTATGTGACAAAACCCCAGAAAAGTTTGTGCTATAAAATCCAATACACAGTACCAGAATAACGATATCATTTAGGATCCTTTGGCTACAAGCAGAAGGAACTATTCTAGCTAATTTCCATAGAATATCACTTAATTACTTTATTTTCATACTATTGAAGGAAAAGAACTTTGAACCTTGAATTAAATGCATTCAAATTGTCATTTAAATGTGAGGACATAATAAAATATTATTAGGCATATCATGCCCTAAAGTGTTTGACAAAGACACAAGACACACAAGGAAGATACATTTGGAGTACTTAAATAATAAAAGAATTACATGTATATCCAGGAGATGCTGCAGTGACATGGAAATTGAGGTTAATCAATTGTCCTGACACAATTGTTTTCTTTTCTTATAGAAAGCTTTATCTTACAAAAAGTAAGTAGATAGATAAATAGATAGATAGATAGATAGATTTACTTAATCTTTTGCCTGTCTCTCTTCCTCATAACAAAATAAATGAATTGATATACTTTTGTTTCTCTTGGTGTCTTTACCTCCTTTCTTCCTCTCTGATAAATGTCGACTTTTTTCTGGAACTTTATTTTTTATTATTATGGACTTTTTTTTTTTTTTGTAAGAAAGAGCTCTCTATAAGAAAAGATATTGCTGTTAAGTGTCATTGAGTTGGTTCTGATTCATAGGTACCTTGTATAGGGTTTCTGAGAAGCGACTGATGGGTTTGAACTGCCAACATCAGTATGAATAGGGGTATATAAACTTAAATGTGAGTTTTATGAGTAACCATCACAAGAATAAAATCAGAAGTAGGCGAACATCAATCTATTCAATGAAAAGGAGGAAAAGAGAAAAAGAAGACAAAAGGAAATATAGTAAATGGAAAAAAGAAAGCAAAGTTCTAATATTAGCTAGAATGAATATACATTAGCTAAACTCATTAATTAAAAAACAGAAACTGGCTTTTTCCTTGCTAATCCAACGATATATTAATTATAAGATACACACTTAAAAATACACAGAAAGACTTGAAGTAAAGAATGGAAGTATGTATCAGGAAAAGTGGTTATGAGTTGGGCTGCGAACCTCAAGGTCAGCAGTTCAAAACTGCCAGCTGTTCCATGGGAGAAAGATGAGGCTTTCTGCTCCCATAAAGATTTACAGCCTCGGAAACCCTAAACAGGGTCACTTATGAGTCAGAACCGACTCCAAGGCACACCACCACCACCACTACCAATCATATGGTTTACTATGCCAGGAATGATACACTGAAGAGGAATGCATTGCATTCATGGTCAAAAAGAGCATTACTAGTTCTATGTTACAGTACAATGCTGTCAGTGACAGAATAATGCCAATATACCTACAAGGAAGACACGTTAATGTGATATCACTAAAATTTACTTATCAACCACTAAGGTCTGAAAATGATTGATCAAACATACACTCAATATGCATCGATAATTACTAGTGATTGGAATATGAAAGTTGGAAATAAAGAGGAAGACTAGGTAGTTGAAAAATATGGCCTTAGTTACAGAAATGATGCTGTAGATTACATAATAGAATTTTTCAAGACCAATTACTTATTCATTGTAAATACCTTTTTCAACATCATAAAGTATTAAACACACCTAGACTTCACCAGGTGGAAAAAATAGGAATCAAATTGACTTTATCGGTGGTAAAAGAAGTTCAATATCATCAAGCAAAACAAGGTCAGAGGCCCACTGTGAAACAGACCTTTAATTGCTCATATGCAAGTGCAGGATGAAGGTGAAGAAAATTAAAGCAAGTCCACAAGTCAAAATATAACCTCAAATATTGTTATTAGGGGCCATCGAGTCAGTTCTGACTCAGAGCGACCCTATGATCAGAATGAAACACTACCTGGTACTGCGCCATCCTCTTTGCTGTTGCTGCTGTGTCAATCATCTCATTGAGGGGCTTCCTGTGTTTCACTGACCCTCCAATTTACCAAGCGTGTTATCATTCTACAGGGACTGGTGTCTCCTGATAACATGCCCAAAGTATGAGAGACAAAGTCTTCCCCTCCTGACTTCTAAGGAAGATTCTGGCTGGACTTCTTCCAACTCAGATGTGTTTATTCTTCTGGAAGTCCATAATACTTTTAATATTCTTCTCCAAAACCATAATTCACCACTGAATCTTCTACGGTTTTTCTCATCCCACTTGAATTTAAAGAACAGCTCAAGAACAGATTTGATGCATTAGACACTAATGCCCAGAGACCAGAAGAGTTGTGGTATGACATACAAGAAGAAAGCAAAATATCATTAAAAAGACAGAAAGAAAAGTCTAAAATGGATGTCAGAAGAGAATCTGAAACTTGCTCTTCAGTATAGAAACGTTAATGTGAATGGAAGAAATAAGGAAGTATAAAAACTGCATAAAATTTTTTGAAGGGCAGCTGAAGAATCAAAATCCAGTATTATAATGAAATGTGTAAAGACCTAGAGTTGGAAAACCAAGCTGAAAGAACTGAAGGGAAAATTCAAGCTTCAACTTGCAATATTGACAGATTCTATGGACAAATGGATCCTGGTGAGACACTGTAAGACAAGCACTGGACTGCTAATCACAAGATTGTTGGTTCAAACCCACCAGTCTCTGTGGAAACCCTATACAGGGTCACTATGAATTGGAACCAAATGGATAGCACTTAACAACAACATGGTTAAATTTTTGAATGATGCAGGAAACATCAAAAGAAGATGAAAGTGTCCTACTGTGTTGAAGGCACAACTAGCAAGAGCCAGGTAGAGGCAGAATGACTGTTAATGTTTCCATCAGGTGTCTGAACTTTTCCAGGACACGTGACGTCACTTGTAAGTCTCCAAAGAAGAAGGGAAAAAAAAGAAAATTCTTGAACCAGAAGGACAAATTGAGAGAAAAAAAAAAAAACAATGAAGAAGAGGAAGATCGTACTCTTGACAAACTCAGTCAAGCCATAACTTTCCAGCCAAAACTGAAGTCGAATAAAAAAGAAATCCAGTTCAGGGAGCCCCTCAACATCAGATGATTCAAGATTCCCACAGTAAAAAAAAGCACTTATTTCACTGAAGAGAAGGAACTTAGTGATTAAAATTAAGATTTATGATGCAAATACCATTATTATTTTTTTAACTTGGAAGTACAAAGTTCAGTGACGAATAGAGATTACTTCTAGAAATTTGAGCATAATAACATGTGTCCCTCTCCCTCTCTGGATCCAAAGTCCCCAGCCGCTTCATCACTCCACGTCATGGTCTCTGTCTCCATCTCAGGCATCTCTACTTCTCTGGGTAGGGTCCCACACTAGGCTCTTCTCCGTTGATGGTCCTAGAGACCTCCGCTCCTAGACTGGAGAATTAGTCGCTCCCTTCCTTGCTACAAAACATCTACCTTTGCATTTCCAACCCTCATAATCAGTCCTGATAGCCATTATTCACTACAGTATCATGAGTTACCCATTTGTATTTCATTTTATCGGCTCTGTCTAGACAGATTGGATAGTACTCACTGATGATTCTGCCTTCCTCCATGCCCCCTAGCTCTAGGTTCCCTCTTGAAAGCTTGTAAGCCAGTCACTTCTTGCCTTTGTAGTCCCCCACTCCCCATTTGGGTATCCAATGTCCAAGTTGCCCATCTCTGTCTACTCTGTGTGTGGAGAGGGTGGGAATGTTTCTTGCTGTAAGGATTTGTTGCTTCTTTTGAGTCTCTGCATTCATAGGTATAGGTCAAGTTCATCAGATTGTATCAGCTCAACATATTTTTTCCCTCTTCTTTCTTCTGCTGGTTGAGCTCTGATCATCCAGTCATCCGGTCCAGGTCATGTGGGTACCAGCTGCAAGTGTGGGTATTCTTGTGCACATGCCCTCTCTTCCCATCAGC
>NW_006408618.1:9320776-9324423 GCF_000296735.1 Chrysochloris asiatica
TTTGCAATGTTGTCATTGCTTATTATAATCCACACAATCAAAATACTTTGCATAGTCAATAAAGCACAGTTACATATCTTTCTGGTATTCTCTGCTTTCAGCTAAGACCCATCTGATGTCAGAAATGATATACCTCATTCTACTTCCTCTTCTGAATGAATCCAGCTTGAACCTGTGGCAGTTCTCTGTCAATATATAGTTGCAGCCATTTTTTAATTACCTTTCATAAAACTATACTCACATGGGATATCAATAGTATTGTCTGATGATTTCCATATTCTGTTGGGTTACCACTCTTTAGAATGGGCACAAATACACCTCTCTTCCAGTCAATTGGCTAGGTAGGTGTCTTCCAGATTTCTTGGCAGAGATGAGTGAGTGCCTTCAGTGCCTCATCAGTTTGTTGAAAGATTTCAATTTTTATTCCATCAATTCCTGGTGCCTTGTTCTTTGCCAATGCCTTAAGTACAACTTGAACTTCTTCCTTCAGTATCTCCAACTCTATATCATATGTTACCTCTTGAAATGGTTGAATATCCATCATTTCCTTTTGGTACAGTGACTCTGTATATTCCTTCCATCATCTTTTGATGCTTTCTGTATAATTCAGTATTTTGCCCATAGAAACCTTTAATACCGCAGGGAGAGTTTTGAATTTTTTCTTCAGTTCTCTCAGCTTAAGAAATACTGAGTGTTTCTTCCCTTTTGTAAGATTGTTGTACTATGGAGGTTTGTGAGTTTCTGTGATTCTGGAAGCTATGCCATTGGCATTTTAAAAACCAGCAGGGTCACCCATGGTAGACAGGTTTCAGCTGAGCTTCCAAATAAAGACAGACTAGGAAGAAGGAGAGAGGATCTACTTCCAAATATTTAGTCACTGAAAAACTTATGGGGGAAAAAAATATATATATATATTTATATATATTTAAAGTGATAGTGTATTCCTTCTATCTTTGTATTTCTTTTTCTTTTAACTTTTTATTTTGATATTTTGATTTTGGTGAAAGTTTACAGAGCAAATTTGTTTTCCATTCAACAATTCACCAAAATGTTTATTTCAACACTCTTCCCAATTTTTCCATTTATCAACCCATTTGTCCTAATTCCCTATCTCTTCCTGCCTTCTGAGATTTGTCCCAGATAAAATGCTTCCCTTTTGGATGATAATTTTTTAGGGGTTGTATACAAGGAACTCTGCTAGCATAGTGGTTATGAATCAGGCTGCTAGCCTCAAGGTCAGAAATTCAAAACTACCAGCTAATCCACGGGAGAAAGATGAGGGTTTTTGCTCCCATAAAGATTTACAGCCTTGGAAACCCTGTGCAGTGTCACTATGAATTGGAACCCACTCCACAGTACTTAAAACAACAACATGCCTCCCTGGTATTAATGTTCACTTAATAGGTCCCTCTGAAATGTGAGCCTTATATAGGGGTGCGTTCAGTTCCAGGCCTGAAGAGTCTCTAGGGTTCCACCAGTTTCTGTCAGACCAGTAAGCCTGGTCTTTTCTTTATTTTTTTAATCATTTTGAGTTTGGGCCCATATTTTTCTCCGAGTCTCTCCAGGACTTTCTATTATGATCTCTTTCAAAGCTTCAGCAGTTGTACCCAGGCACCACCAGGATGGGATTCTTGTATTCCATTAGTCCTATGAGCTAATTGTTTCCTTTTGTTTTTGGTGTCAAGAACTATTGGTTCTTGATCATATGCTACCTCCTGAAATGGTTGAACAATAACCAGTTCTTTTAGGTACAGTGACTCTGTGTATTACTTCCATTGTCTTTGATGCAACCTGCATCACTCAATTTCCTGCCTGTTGTTATTGTTAGGTGCCATCAAGTCAGCATCGACTCATAGCTACCTTATGCACAGCAGAACGGAATACTGTCCGATCCTGGGCCAACCTCCCTACTGTTGCCACACATGAGTCCATCGATGCTGCCACCTGACCAATCCATCTCGTTGGGGGTCTTCCTGCCTGTACAATCCTTCAATATTGCAATTCTCAGCTTGTTTTTCCTCCATTTTTTCAGCTTGAGATATACCAAGCATGTTCTTCCCTTTGGGTTTTCTGACTCCAGGGCTTTGCACATTCTATTATAATACTTTATTGTGTCTTCTCAAGCTACCCATTGAAGACTTTTGTTCAGCTCTTTAACTTCATCATGTCGTCTGTTTGCTTTAGCTACTTTACATTCAAGGAGGGAGAATCCAGGAGGGAAGGGAAGAAAGAGGTCCTAAGTCTTATTATTGTGTCAATCATTTAGACCAGAAGTTGGCAAATGTTTTCTGTAAAGGTCCAGATAGTAAATATTTTAGGCTTTGTGAGCAACAGATTATCTGTCACAATAACTCAGGTATACTCCTGTAGCATAGACCATTTATAAATAAGTGAGCATGGCTGTGTTTCAATAAAACTTTATTTCCCAAAACAGATAGTGGGCCAGATTTGATCCATGAGCCATAGCTTGCTGATCACTGATTTAGAACCCAAGGATTATACTATATAATTGCATTGCAGGACTGTTAGGTATGCAGACTATGTTTACAGGTCCAAAAACTAGACATGTGGCCTGGAAAATTCAGCTAAACTCTCTCAAACAATCCATGGGTTTACAGAGTCTCAGAATCCAGCCAAGAGGGGAACTAAGTTAAAAAGATCTTAAGGCAGGCTCATTCTGATTTAAACTCTACTCGTATTTTAAATAGTTACTTCCAAGAAGCTACCAAATCCATAAGAGAGGCAGAAACTGATCAGGGTTCTAAGATCTATTATTAGAATTTTTATATAAGTGGAAATGACAGATATTTGGATTCCATATTAGTCCTACAATCCTACAAATAGCATTTTTTTTCCCTTCAGGGAAGTATGTCTGACCAAAGCATGAAACCATATGACAGGCTAATAAAAGAGAATAGAGGTTTAAATGTCAGCTGAAACAATGTTCATTTTCTTTTTCAAAGAAAAAAAAAAATTCATTTGTGAAGCTTTTGCAGCCACTGAAGTGAACTGCTTGCAATTTGAAGTACATCCACAAAATCCTTTTGCAAAATATTTGCTGAAACACTGTAATGTAGGAATTGCAAGGGATTACGGCTTGTTCAGATTTCCTCCCCCATGTCTATCTCCCCTAAATTGACTTCTGCAGCCCAGAAGCTTAAATCCGTTGGTCTGAAAGCCAGATTCCAAAATCAACATATCGCTCCACCATCCCAACTGAAAATGAAAGTGTTCCTGAAATGTTGCAGACCGTGTAGGCCTGTTCAGAGGTTCGAGGCCCTACAGGCCCGAGTGTTACAGGCCGCAGGCTCTGAGGAACAGATCTAGCCACTTGGCAGTTAATAGCAAATTGTTTTTCATCTTAATATCCAGTTATGTTTTATTAATTGCATACATGGAGCCCTTGATATCCACAGATAAATGTGATATTTTCCTAAAAGCCAAGATTATAAAATTCCAAACAGGCAAAGTTCTTCCCTCAGAGAATTCATTCAAGGTAAATTGGGTGGCTCCCTGGTCTGTTCCAAGGACAATAGGAATGCCCTCCCTAAAGTGTTTCCAGGTGCTGCCTATTCACCCAGGCGACTCTTTTCCTAAAGAACCTGGGCTGGTCAGCTAACACAATGGGAATCCTCCCAATCCTCCCT
>NW_006408618.1:9324788-9327187 GCF_000296735.1 Chrysochloris asiatica
AGCCTTTCTGGCTGAGATGTTTGCAATGCAGGATCTGCCTGATGCCAGTCCAGCATTCACTATGGTTTCGGAGTGTCTCTTTGTCTCTCTCTTTGTGTCTCTGTGTCTCTTTTGCTATCTCTGTCACCACAAGGTATCTCCACCTCATGAACCGAACCCCTATGTCAAGGCCAGTCCCCGACACTGAAATGTCTTACGTATAAATAAAATACGATTCAGTTAGCAGACCAACAGTTTTTCATACAATCCTGTTAGGCCCCAAACATCCCAAACACCAACCAGCTAACCAGTGGCTGTCAATTCCAACTCATGGTGACCCCATGTATGTCAGAATAGAACTCATTTCTGTAAAGCGTATCATTGAAACAGTAGAGTTTTCAATGGCTGACTTTTTTCAGAATTAGAATAACAGGGGTCTCTCCCAATCTGCTTCTGTGTAGACTTGAACTGTCAACCTTTGTTTAGCAAGTTAACTGATTATACCATCCAGGAACTCCACACCTCAAATCCTCTTTAGCCCTTCACTTGTTCTAAAATCAAGATTTGTGCACTGTGGAGTTTCAAACATGGTTCAGTGCCCAGCCTTGATGTCAACATTCATTTCAGCCAATGAGGTCCATTGAGGGACCAGGTGTGTGGCAGTGAGTCCAGTGGCTTGGAGAGGGGAGGGATGAGTGTGGGAGACTTAATGAAGCACCACATTGTGCATGGCAGAATGTCCAGGTACAAAGATATAGACAAGGAGGAGATGCCCGGCAGAGAACAGATGACACAATGGCTATATTTTAACTATTAATTGTTGTTGAAAGTGTCACCAAGTCGGTTCCCACTCATAGTGGCCTTGTATAGGTTTTCATGGAGCAGTTCATGGGATTGAACTATTGATTTTGTGGTTTGCAGTTCAGCACTTATCCTATCGAGTTACAAAAGGAGTTAGGAAGTAAAAAATCATCTTCAGGTGGTAGAATTTAAAAAGATTTAAGGATTTTTCACCAGCTTGGTAACTTTTGTTTGTATCCACTTTTCTCAATAGAAAGTTCTCATATCACAGGTATGTAATTGCAGTCATATGACTTGCTATTTCGATATTTATAAAACAAAAAACGGTTTCAGCTTTCTTGATCTGCCATTTCATCAAGTTTCCCTTCAGTTCTTAGAGACTTTCACTACCATCATGCATTCCCCTTTATCCTTTGCCACATCATTTTTCATAAAAGTTTTTCTAAAGTTATCTATAATTTTGAATGACATTCAAGTTGGAGCATGGATCTACAGCTCCAGGTTTCTGTATGCCTGCATATAATCTTGAACTTTATCTTTCCATACTAGGTGCCATTCATATGCATATGTCATAATATTCATGTGGCATGGAAGGAAGCTTGACATGTGAAGTGAAGTAAGACTCTACCTCCCTCAATCATTGCTTCAGCTGCCTGTATGCCACTTCTAACTGGAATCAGAAGACTGTGGAAAAGTGCCAGAAGGAGAAAGAAAGAATCATTGGGAAGAGACTAATTGAGATGGACACTAATTATGGTAGTCATTAATGTTGTCAACCTAGTATTTCTGATTCTTTTCACTTTGGGACATATAATAGAGTTGCCCTTCCCAACTCCATTTGTTAAGGTGGGACTTTGTGTCTTAGTCACCTTGTTGTTGTTAAGTGCCATTGAGTTGGTTCTGACTTGTAAAGACCTGTATAGCATTTCCCAGGAGGAGCTGGTGGGTTCAACTGAAAACTTTGTTGTTCAGAGCCCAGTGCTGATCCTACAGTGCAACACTAGGACTCCTTAGTTATCCAGGGCTTCAATAATAAAGGAGTCTTGGTGTGGCTTTGTAGGATCAGCACTGAACTGTTAACTCCAAAGTCAGCAGTTCAAACCTACTGGCTGCTCCTGGGGAAACCTATGTATGGTCACTATAAGTGAGAACAGCCTCAACAGCACTTAATATAAATATCCCAACAAACAGAAATTAGCTTTAATAAACAGAAATTTATTTTCTCACAGTTTAAGGAATTAAGGTCCAAATTCAAGATGCCAGTCATAGAGGAAGTTTCTCTCTGTCCACTCTGAGGGAAAATCCTTGATCAGCTACTCTAGGATTCTTCCTTGTGTTCTTTAGAGATTGCCACATGACACCTATCTTTTTACCATTTGTGCATGCTTGCTAGCTTCTCAGTGCTTAATATGCTCTTTGTTCTCTATCTCAAAAGTGAGAAGTTTCAAGATATATCCTACTCTGAAATGGCCTCATTAACATAAGAAAGCCTTATTCCAAAATGGGATTGCATCCACATTATAGAGGTTAGGCTGGCACAAAAAGATGAAGGCAGAGGAAGACACTAGAAGGAGAGCAAGAATCAAAGAAAACAGAAGCCAACACTGTTACATAAACAA
>NW_006408618.1:9328693-9332030 GCF_000296735.1 Chrysochloris asiatica
GTTTACCTGTGCTTTATTGACTACACAAAGGCTTTCGATTGTGTGGATCATGACAAGCTATGGACAACATTGAGAAGTATGAGTATTCCACAACACTTAATTGTATGATCTATGAGTAGATGCTTGAATATTCATGAAGGCTAAACCAAGGACCTCTGGTAGCGTAGTGGTTACTAATCAGGCTGCTAATCTCGTAGTCAGCAGTTCAAAACTATCAGCTGTTCTGCAGGAGAAAGATGAGGCTTTCTGCTCCCGTAAAGATTTACAACCTCGGAAACCCTATGCGGGGCCGCTATGAGTCGGAACCGACTCCACAGCACATACCGATAACAACAAACCAGTGTGGGAGGAAGAATGGAAATATATATACCCACAGGTATATATAGGTTTGACAGAGGATATTGTCCATGAGTATTTATCTGTGTTGCAAATATACCATCAACGTGGTAGAGTATACAGAGGTCAAACTTATGAAAACTTCTTAGATATTACCAAACAATTTAAGACAATGAGTCACTGGAACTGATTCCTGAAAACCCAATCATTGAAACCATAGGATTTTCAGTGGCTGATTTTTTTCAGAATTAGAATGACAGGACATTCTTCCAATCAACCTCTGCATGGACTTGAGCCACCAGCCTTTGTTTAGGACGTTAACTGATTGCACCATCCATGGGCTTCATACCTTAAATCCCCTTTAGTCTTTCACTTATTCTAACATCAAGAATTTTGCACTATGGGGCTCAGGACCATAGTCTCAGGAGACTAAAGTCAACTGGCATAACAAAATCCATAAAACAATGTTCTACATCCTACTTTGGTGAGTAGCAACTATAGTCTTGAAAGCTAGTGAGTAACTGTCAAAAGTGCAGCTATAAGTCTCTGCCCTCCAGTGCAAAGAAGAGTAAAGAAAATCAAAGACGCATGGAAACAGTTACTCCAGAGGACTAATGGATCAAGCAGTCATCTGTCCCAGAACCCTAAGACCAAAACTACATGGTACCTGGATACTACTACCAAATGGAAGGGATTGAGTACCTTTGGTTACATTAGAAGGTCCTGGGTAGAGTGGGAGGAAATGTAGAACAAAGCACAAAATCATATAAAAAGACTGGGATTACTTAGCTAGGACTAATGTTTGAAACTCCCAAGACTGGTGTCCTTAGTCACTCTCAAGTCTGGAACTGAACTCACCCCTATGGCTCAGTTTTCTTAGTCAACCAGTGGACAGGTCTATATGAGAAACAATAACCATATGAGTGAGGTACCCACTCCTTAGAATAATCAACCATCTGAGACTAAAAAGACAGCATCTACTCAAGGATAAAGTTCAGAAGGGTTAGTAAAGGGGACAAATAGAAACAGGAAACATAGGAAAAAAGTGGAATAAATGATGTTACATTGAGATTACAGCCAATGTGGTGAAGCAAAATGTGTATAAATTGTAGAATGTGGAATGTGAAACTGGTGATATGCTCTGTAAACCTTCACCCAGTTTATACTACAAATAAAACATAAGTGAGGATATTTAAGACACAACCTATTCTGATGTGGAATCATTAACATTAGAAAGAAAACCTATTCCCAAATTGGACTATATCCACAAATTTAGGGGTTCAGATTCTACCATACATTTTGGGGAACACAATTCAATCCACAGCACCATGCAAGTGGCTCTGGACAATGTGTCACTTTGGGCCAGAGTGGCAAATTCCCAGTGTGAATCCCTCCAGGGATCTCTTTGCTCTCTACCCCAGTGACCCACACTATTCAAATGGTAGTTTCTGGATCAGCAATGATGAGCAATCCTCCTACTTACAAAGAGAGTGTTTTCTTTGTTGTTTTAAGGCCTGAGGTTTAAGAATTTTCTTTGGTTTGGTTTGTTACCCCAACCAGAACTTGCACCACTTATATTAAAAAAGTGATTACAAAAGATTTTCCCTTGCCTTCAATTTATGATCTTAACATACCCCAAGTGAAATGGGGGGCTCAAAGGGAATGGGGTGCACACAAAAAGAGTATGTGGCCTTTCTTCCCCTGCCATATATATCTGCATTAGACACAATGCTTATTTGAGCAAGTAAGACAGAGAGAAAGACAGCAGTTTAGTTGACTACACATTCACTCTTACTTATACCAAGAAAATTAGAATATGCCAGAGGTAAAAAAACAAACAAAAAAACTTCAGAGTCACCCAGTCTAATTCTACCCAAGTGTAGATCATCAAGACCACTGCATAAGCAAATGTCTACCTTGAAAATGTGATTATAAGTCTTTCCTTTTCATAATCTCCCTCAAATTCCATAAATGATTCTTTGGAGTCCTGCCCATTGCCACCACATACAAAACTCATCTGGCTAGCAGAATGATAAGCAACAGGTGAATCTGAGTTGCTTGTTCTTATGTTAATTGCTGTTCATCTTCCCGATATTGTGTGGTCATTGTTAGCTGTCATCAAATCAGCCCCAACTTATGGCAATATTACATATAGCAAAATGAAACTTTGTCAGGCCTTGTGCCATCTTTAGAATCCTGGGTATGTTTCCCATCAGCCCATTTAATTGAAGGTTCCTTTCATTTTTGCAGACCCTCACCAAACATGATGTCCTGCCTTATGATTAGTCTTTCCTGATGATATAGCCAAAGTAAGTGAGCTGAAGTCTTATCATTCTCACTTCCAAGGACCATTCTGGTTGTATATCTTCTAAGACTGATTTGTTCCAGCTTCCTAACATACTGGATGATAAAAGGAATGCAAAAGACAGAGGAAAAGAGAAGTCCCATCTCTTTTTCACTATAAATCCCTCTAGCCATTATCAATCCTGGAGAAGGAATCAGAGAATTAAATGAGATTTAAGAACTGAAAGTGACCAAAAAGCTGGAGGGAAATGTCCACAATGGTATTGTAAGATAGGATAGCTAGGTTTGACAAAATTGGTTGGAGGCAATGATCAGAGAAAGAAAAATTATTTCATGCCTGCACTACACTGAATTTGGAATGACCAATAAAATATTTAACTAAAAATAACCTATTTAACACAGTGAAAGTGGTGCTGAGAGGACAATTTATTGCGATAACTGCACACACCCAAAAAGAGGAAAGAACCAAAATTAACACAATTAACACAACATCTCCAACAATTAGAAACAGACCAGCAGAGGGAAACTACAGTCACCAAAAGAAAAGAAATTAATAAAGATAAGAGCAGAAATAAATGAGATGGAAAACAGAAAAACTATAAAAAGAATCAACAGGACAAGAAGCTGGTTCTTTGAAAGGATTAATAAAATTGACAAACCATTGGCAAAACTGACAAAAGAAAAAAGGGAGAAGACA
>NW_006408618.1:9332687-9334413 GCF_000296735.1 Chrysochloris asiatica
ATTGATGCAGAAAAGGCATTTGATAAAATCCAACATCCATTCCTGATAAAAACACTCAACAAAGTAGGAATTGAAGGGAAGTTCCTCAACATAATGAAGAGCATATATACAAAACCAACAGCCTACATCACTCTCAATGGAGAGAAACTGAAAATCTTCCCTCTGAGAGCAGGAACCAGACAAGGATGCCCTTTGTCACCACTCCTATTCAATATTGTTTTGGAATTTTTAGCCAGAGCTACACGGCATGATAGAGAAATTGTTGTTGTCGTTGTTTATGTGCCATGGAGTTGGTTCTAACTCATAGGGTTTCTGAGGCTGTAAATCATTAAGGAAGCAGAAAGACTCATCTTTCTCCAGTGGAACCGCTGGTACTTTCAAACTGCTGACCTTGCAGTTTGCAGAAATTAAAGGCATCCAAATTGTCAAAGAGGAAGCAAAACTCTACTTATTTGCAGACGATATGATCCTATACATTGAAACCCCAAAGACTCGGTAAAAAAGCTACTAGACATCATTGGAAGACTCAGCAAAGTGGCAGGGTATAAGATTAACATACAAAAATCAGTTGGATTCCGCTATAGCAACAACGACAGCACTGAAAAGGACATCAGGAAAGCAACACCATTTACAATAGCCACCCAAAGGATGAAATATTTAGGAATAAATATAACCAGAGAAACAGAGGGCTTATACAAAGAAAATTACAAAACACTACTACAAGATACCAAAAGAGACTTACAGAAGTGGAAGAACATACCATGTTCCTGGATAGGAAGAATCAACATTGTGAAAATGTCAGTACTGCCCAAAGCAATTTATACATATAATGCAATCCCAATCCAGATTCCAACAGCATTCTTCAAAGAGATGGAAAAGACAATTACAAACTTAATATGGAAAGGAAAGAGACCCAGGATAAGCAAAGCACTGCTTAAGAAGAACAACAAGGTTGATGGCCTCTCACTCACTCCAGATTTCAAAAATTTACTACATGTCTACAGTGGTCAAAACAGCCTGGTACTGGTACAATGAAAGATACATTGATCAATGGAACAGCATCAAGAATCCAGAAATTAACCCATCCACATGTGGAGCTGTGGGTTAATATGCCAGACTGCAAAGCCATTAGAATTGCAAGGTTGACTGTTCAAGCTCACCAGTAGCTCCTCGGAAACCCTGTATAGGGTCACTATGGGTTGGATCTGACTTGACGGAACTTAACAACAACATACAGCCAACTGACTTTTGACAAAGTGCTTAGGTATATTTCATGGGGAAGAGATAGTCTCTTTAACAGATGGTGCTGGCAGAACTGGAAAGCAATAATGCAAAAGACTGAAACAAAACATTTACTTCACCCCCTGTACAAAAACAAACTCAGCATGGATTAAAGACCTAAATGTGAATCCCAAAATTATGAAGGTCATCAATAAAAAACTAGGGACAAATGTGAGGGCTGTAATTCAGGGCATACACAGACTACCAAACATTTTTTTAAATTACGCAAACAAAAATAGACAAAATAGATGAATGAGACATACTACAAATTAAAAACATATGTGCATCAAAGACTTCACCAAAAGAGTAAAAAAGGGAACTCACAGAATGGGAAAAAATCTTTTGCAACGACACATCAGATAAGGGACTCATTTCTGAAATATATAGGAAACTACAACACCTCTACAAGAAAAAGACAAATAACCCAATTTAAAAATGGGCACAG
>NW_006408618.1:9338551-9343623 GCF_000296735.1 Chrysochloris asiatica
CACTATGGGTCAGAATCAACTCAACAGAACGTAACAACAACAACAACAAAGGACTAGGAAGTTATACTTCAAAATGACTATTGTCAATTGAAGTTATCTCCACAGCTACAATCTTTTTCCAGTATTACTGACACTGCTCAAAACATTTTTTGAATTGCTTTCAGAGTCAGTTTATGAGCCAAAGAATAAAATGTTTCTTTATAGCCATAGCTCAGTCTTCCTTGGATTAGTACTTTATTCACCCTCCTGCTATCTCTTCTGATATTATTCAACCTAACTCCATACTCCTCCCTCCAATTCTATTAAATAAGGTAGGTGAATTTCATGCTTACTGTAGAAGAGTCCTCCGTGGATTGAAGGATATAAGTAGTTGGGAAAACAAAGAGAGAAAACAAGGAGTTTTATGAGGAGCAGGCCATTTGGATTTTGCCTAACAAGAGCTTTGCTGGCTCACCATCATAACTGATCCCCAAAGTTGGATCCCCTGAATTTAAAAAAGCATTCTGGGTGAAAAACAACGCACTAAAATTTCAAAAGGATCCAAGTCTCACAAAGTATGTACCCTGACCACAATGGAATTAAATGAGAAAACAATAACAGAAAGGAAAAATAAAACTTTGTAACATAACATCCAAATATTTGAATGCTAAATATAATAACTTTAATAACCCAAAGGTCAAAAAATAAATAAAAAGAGAAATCAGAAAGTCTTTTGAACTGGATGAAAATGAAAACCTAACAAACTAGCACTGTGTGGGATGCTGCCAAGGCAGTAATTAGAGGGGGTATTTATGGCACTAGAATACCTGTATTAGAAAAAGAGAAAGGTTTCAAATTAGTGACCTCATTTTCAAATTTGACAAACTGAAAGAAAATAGTAAGTCCAAAGTAAACAGAGGAAAGTAAATAATAAAGATCACGGTGGGAATCAATGAAATACGAAACAAGAAAACAATAGAGAAATCCAACAGCTGACTCTGAAATGATCAATAAAATGATAAACTTCCAGTAATACAGATCAAGGGAGAAAAAACTTTTGAGGATGTTGGTGGGGCACAAATTATCAGTATTAGAAAGAGTTGGCTGCTAACCTCAAGGTTAGCAGTTCAAAACTACCAGTGGTTCCATGAGAGAAAGATGAGGTTTTCTGCTCCCGTAAAGATATGTAGGGTCAATATGACTCAGAACTGACTCCACAGCACATATCTACCACCACCACCATACAGACATTGCAAGGATAATAAAAGGGATATTGTGAACAACTTTACACTTAGGAGCCCTGGTGGCATAGTGCATTATGATCTGGGCTACTAACCACAAGGTCAATAGTTCCAATCCATTAGTCACTCCATAGAAGAAAGATGAGGCTTTCTGCTCACATAAAGATTTACAGCCTCAGAAACCCTAAGGATTGCTATGAGTAGCAACCAACTCAATGGCACACATTCACAAATGTAGTGTAGTGGTTATGAATTGGGCTGCTAACCTCAAGGTCGGCAGTTCAAAACTACCAGGTGTTCCGCGGGAGAAAGATGAGGCTTTCTGCTCCTGTAAGATTTACAGCATCAGAAATCCTGTGCAGGGTCATTATGAGTTGGAACCGACTCCATGGTATTTAACAATAACAACAACCATAACTTTTATTATACCTATAAATTTAACAATTTAGATGAAATCTCTTGAAAGATGGAAACTATCAAGCTCACTCAAACAACAACAACAACAAAAAGTAAGCTGAATAGACCTATTTTTATTAAGGAAATTAAATTTTTATTTCACTGGTAAATTCTAGCAAATATTTAAGGAAAAAGTAATGCCAATTCTAAACAAATCCCTCTAGAAAATTGCAGAAGAAAAAAACCAAAACTTTCAACTCAAACTACAAAGCCAGAATCATCTCAATACCAAAACCAGCAGAGACATTATTAGGAAAGAAAACTACAGATCAATGGCCCTTGTGAATAAAATGCAACATGTATTTCTCAATAAAATTTTAACAAATCAGCAAAATAGAAGCAATAATAAATCATGACCAAGTGGGATTTATGCAAGGAATATAACATTGGTTTACCATTCAAAAACCAATCAATGCAGACAATAATAACTCAAAAGACTAGATAGAAAGGAATTTAAGGGGACAGAGAGTTTATGTTAAAGGTGAATGAACCACTTAGAAAAGAAGGGTGAGAATGATAACACAACTCAAAGAATGTGTTCAGTGTCACTGAATTGTACATGTAAAGTGTTGAACTGGTATATGTTATCAACAACAACAACAAAAGAAGAAAAGACAAGTGAGGCAGTGAGCAATAGCAGCAGCACCATTGTGTCGTAAGACATTGCCAGCAGGAACGCTATGACTAAGGAAAAGAAACGCATGACCAAAGGGAGGATTGTTCGCAACCATGCATGCATGCATTTGCAGTTCTGTACTTAGATGTGTGTGTGTATAACAACTATTTCATACCGTTACCTCAATTCCAATCCAATATCACGGGCCTAGGTCTGGTAGTGTAGTGGTTACGAATTGGGCTGCGAACCGCAAGGTCAGCAGTTTGAAACTACCAGCCGCTCTGTGGGAGAAAGATGAGGCTTTCTGCTCCCGTAAAGATTTACAGTCTCGGAAACCCTGTACAGGGTCGCCATGGGTCGGAATAGACTCGACGGCACTTAACAACAACAACAGGTCTAATCTTATCAATGGAGAAAAAATTGAAGTTGTCAAGGACTTCATTCTTCTTGTATCAACTATTAACACTCACAGAAGCAGCAGTCAAGGGATCAGACAACATATTGCATTGGGCAAATCTACTGCACAGGAACTTTTTAAAGTATTGAAGAGCAGAGATGTCAGATTGAGGACTAAGGTGCGCCTGACCCAAGCCATGATATTTTCAATAACCTCATATGGATGCGAAAGCTGGACAGAGAATAAGGAAGATCATAGAGTTGTGGTGTTGGAGAATACTAAAAGTGCCATGGACTGCCAAAAGAACCAATAGATCTGTTTTGGCAGAGGTGCAGCCAGGATGGCTGAGCTTCGTCTCTCATACTTTGGACATATTGTCAGGAGGGAACAGTCGCTGGAGAAGGATGTCATGCTGGGTAAGGTGGAGGGTCAGAGAAAAAGAGGAAGACCCCCAATGAGATGGATCAGCCAGGTGGCATCATTGATGGCATCAAGTGTGGCAGCGGTAGTGAGGTTGGCCCAGGATCGGACACTGTTTCGTTCTGCTGTGCATGGGGTCGCTATGAGTCGGTTCCTACTCGATGGCACCTGACAACAACAACAACAATGGGTCTAATCTTTTCTAGAGTATTTTCTATCTAGAGAATAGTATTTGTGTTGAGAACATTTTCTTTTGTTTTATAATATCCAGTCAAAACACTGTTCTTCAAAGTAATTTAGGTTAATTCTTTTGTTCCCCACCACATTCACTGTGGCTATATTTTTCTTTTGTAACATAGTGAGTTCATCTGTTATAGTTTTTACTCCTTGTTAAGCTCCCTCATTGCGGTTGATTACTTTAAACATATATAGAGTGAAATTCTCTCTTTATGGTGTACACAATTCTAAGAGTTTTAAATACAGAGCCATTTACCCACCTCAGTGGCAGCATCGATGGACTCAAGCAGTAGTGAGGTTGACCCAGGATCGGGCAGTGTTTCATTCTGCTGTGCATAGGGTCTCTAGGAGTCAGTAGTGACTTGATGGCACCTAACAACAACAACAACATAGTCAGAGTCTTGGTGTGGTGCTTTAGAATAAACACTAGACTGCTAACTGCAACGTCAGCAGTTCCAACCCACCAGCCACTCCTTGTAAACCCTATACAGGGCAGCTATGAGTCAGAACTGATTGGATGGCATTTAACAAGAACATTAACAACATAGTTACTATGAGTAGGCATTATTGGACTAGTAACTACAAAATTGGCATCTTATATCTACCAGTTGCTCCTGCAGGAGAAAGATGAGCCTGTCTGCTCCTATAAAGATTTACAGCCTCGGAAAACCTATAGAGGGCTACTGTGAGTAGGGATGGCTTGGTTTTACAGTCACAATATGGAAGCCTCATAGCATAGTGGGTTAAAGTATGGGGCTGTTAACCAAAAGGTTGGCATTGAACCCACTCCTTCTCTATGGAGTCCTGGTGCAGCTCTATGAGTTAATTCACTGGACTGCAAGGTCAGTTTGAACCCTAAGTTTGGTGGTTCAAGCTCACCAGATGCTCCTAAGAAACCCTACACAAGGTTGTTATGAGTCAGAATTGACTCGAAGGCACTTAACCGCAACTACAACACCCTTCTCTGTAGGAGAAAGATGAGACAGTCTGCTTCCTTAAAGACGTACAGCCTAGAGACCCTATAGAGCAGCTCTACTCATATAGGCTCACTATGAATTGAAATGGACTGAAAGTCAGTGGGTAAATGGGCCAGTCACAATATAAAGCAGCTCATCACCCACAACATACAGTCATGTTGCCTGTCTGTGGCTCTTCCCACCCTATAATTTGTAACCTCAACACTAATTTTTTCACCCTATAATTTGACCTTGCCAGGATTTCATATAAATAGAAAAATACAATATTCATGCTTTGGGCTATGGCTTTTTTCACTTAGCAAAAGGTATTTAAGATTCATCCACATTATGTGAATCAATAATTTGTTCTTTACTGCTGAGTTGTATTTTATCATTATGATAGAGTTTTGCGTTAACTTGGCTGGGTCTGAATTCTCAATGGTTTGGTAGTTTCATTGTAGTAATCCCCTAAGAAGAATCTAATATAATGTAATCACTCTTATGATGGAATTGGATGTGGTCAGCCCTGATCTGATGTAATTACCCTATATGTTGTAAATCCTTACTCCTATGGTGTTTTTAAGGCTGGGTTCAACCTAATGAGGATTGTTGTTGTTGTTATGTGCTGTCAAGTCAGTTCCAACCCATAGTGACCCTGAACAGAGTTTCTGAGGCTGTAAATCTTTACAGGAACAGAAAGCCTCATCTTTCTCCCATGGATTAGGATGTATTTTAAGTCAATCTCTTTTGAAATATAAAAGAAGAGAGAT
>NW_006408618.1:9345073-9350342 GCF_000296735.1 Chrysochloris asiatica
TAAATAAGGAAGACCGTAGAAGAATCGATGCTTTTGAGTTATGGTGTTGCAGAAGAATATTGAAAGTGCCATGGGCTGCCAAAAGAACGAACAGATCTGTGTTGGAAGAAGTGCAACCAAAGAGGTCCTTGGAGGCCAGGATGGCCAAACTTCATTTCAGATATAACATCCTAGCAGATATAACATCCTAGCAGCCCCACATCTCTGATGTTCAGCCTCAAAGCTCAGAGCCTGACACCCATGAAACCTTATCTCTACCCCAAGAGCATGCTGACATCTAGAATACCTCTTCACACTATTGCCACCATGAGACCAGGCCTCATTTTCAGGCTGCAGATGAGTTTTGTGGGGCCAAGTGACACCTCACTCCCATAAGACTATCAGGAACTCAGATTTTGGAAAACTTGCTATCATATGACTCAGCCTCCCTAAATGTACACCGTTCTGGTCATTTATCCTCTTCTCCCTTATTCTCAAATAGCTTGGTGTTTCTTCTCCCACGGCATTGGTCCTAAACCTATGTTCTCTGGAATCTCACTCTCCTATCCATTTTCAGTATTCTCTAATCACCCTGACCTCACCTCTCACACACGTCTCCAATGCCCCATACTTTCCTTTTTTCTGCCTTGATTCCTTTCACCTCCTATGCCCATAATAATCTCTACTCTCCAAAAATGTGTGTGTGTGCAAGTATATATGGTACAAATATCCACAAAAATGTTGCTAACAAAAAGACCACCAGAGGCACCTCTGAAGGAAAGTCTGGTTATCTGCTGTTGATTAACCATAGAATCCTATGGAGCACAGGTCTACTGTAACACACACAGAGTCACCATGAGTTGGAATTGACTCAACAGCAATATGTGTGCTTCTGTTGTTAGGTGCCATTGAGGGGTTCTGACTCATAGTGACCCTATGTGCATGCCTACTTCACAAACATTGTGTGTGTTAGGTTCTTGACCATTGTGATAAAGTCAACATAGCAATAGAGTCACACAAGATTTTTTTGGTTTCCCAGTACATATATATAATTTTAGTCTTACACTATTCTGTATTTTATTAAAGGCACACTGGTGGTATTGTAGGATAGGTATGGGACTGCTAACTGAAATGTCAGCAGTTCAAACCCACCAGCAGTTCTGTGGAAGAAAGATGAGGTTTTTTGGAAACTATATAAGGTTGCTATGAGTCGACTCAATGACAGTGAATTTGGTTTTAGCTTGGTAGTTCATGAAGCTTACTGAGCGTTATGAAAAAGCTTGAAATATTGTGTGAATCACCAAGATGTTACAAAGAGGCATAAAGTAAGCACAGGCTGTTGGAAATATAGCACCAATAGACCTGCTCAATGCAAAGTTGCCACAAACCTTCAATTGGTTAAAAAAAGAAAAAAAAAAAAAAAAAAAAAAAAAACACTCAATATCTGTGGTGCACAAAAAACCAAAGTGCAAGTGTATGCTAGTGTAACATAGTAAACACTTGCTTAGGCCTGTGCCATGCTCATTCTCATTGCACTGTTTGAGCATATTTTTGCAACCACTGTGTCAGTCTGTCTCCTTGAGCATCTTCCTCTGTTGTGCTGATTTTACCAAGCATGATGTCTTTCTCTAGGGACTGGTTTTTCCTCATAATATGTCCAAAGTACATTGTGTTTCTAAGGAGCATTCTGGCTACACTTCTTCCAAGACAGAGTTGTTCCTTCTCCTAGCAGTTCAAGCTATATTCAATAGTCTTTGCCAACATCATAGTTCAAAGGCATCAGTCCTTTGTTCTTCATAATTCATCACTCAACTTTCACATGCACATAAAGCGTGTGAAAACACCATGGCTTGGTTTTTTGTTGCTAAGTGCTGTTGAGTTGGTTTCAATCCATAGCAATCCTGTACAGGGTTTCCACGGAGCAGCTGGTGAACCACCGACCTTGCAATTCAAACTGACTTTGCAGTCTGGCACATTAACCCACAGCGCCACACCAGGACTCCATGGCTTGGGTTAGGTGCACCTTAGTCCTTAGAGGGACATCTTTGCTTCCTAACATTTAAAAGAGTTCTCTTGCAGCATATTTGCTCAATGCAGTACATCATTTAATTTCTTCACTGCTGCTTCCATGAATGTTGATTGTGGATACAAGTAAAATAAAATCCTTGATAACTTCAATCTTTCTAAAATGTTGTTTATTGGTTCATTTGTGAGAATTTCTGTTTTCTTAATGTTGAGGTGCAATCCATAATGAAGGCTGTAGCCTTTCATCTTAATTAGTAAGTTCTTCAAGTCTTCTTCATTTTCAGCAAACAAAATTATGTTATCTAAATATCACAGATTTTTAAGGAGTTTTTCTTCAATTCTGGAGTACTGGTGTGGCTCTGTAGGCTAAGCACAGGACTGCTAACCACAAGGTTGGCAGTTTAAACCCACCAGCTGCTCCTCAAACACCCTTTACAGGCCTTCAGTACTATGTTGCAAGCATTATCTCCTCCACTGCTCCAGTCCTGTCTGGAATACGGCTCACTATGTTCTATGTGCTAACATCCTTCCCAGTGATGGAGATATTTTCCATACACAACTCCACCCCAAGTCTTCCTATGCCAGTGCCTATCTGAACTGCCCTTTTCCCACACTTCCCATTGCATCATGATCCAAATTTATAATCCTAAAAGAGAACTACTGGGTATGCCCAACATCTCCTAGAGGGGTTCTGTGAAATTCACAGTTTCTATCTGTATTCTCTCTTACTAAGAAACAGATGTCAGGACATAAAGTCTGCCCGGCAGAGAAAACTCCAAAATAAAGTGTTTTTCTCCAAATTCCTTCTCACTCCTTCACTATCATCTCTGTCATCTTAGCCCTTCTGGAGTCCCATCATAGGCCCAATCAACAAAGGGCTCTTGTTTCACCAGAAGCTTGCTGTGTGATTTGGTGGAAAACACTGGTTAGTATACCAAAGTCCAGGCTCCATCCATTGATGACCTCAAGAGAGTCACTTGGCTTCTCTGAGTGGTATGCCTCATCTGCCTCAGCTATCGCAGGACTTTGTGAAAACCATCCAAGATAAAACAGCTTAAAAAAATGCTAAAAATTGTCAAGAGTCACATACAAGTTCAAGGGCAGAGATCTTGTTGAGTATGTGACCTAGAGCAAGTTACATATCTTTCCCAAGCCTCAATTTCTCCATCTATAAAAAGAGCTACTCAGAGTCATCTTATAGAGTCTCTTTGAGACTTGAATGGTGATCGTTGTTGCTCAGTGCTATCAAGTCGGTTCCGATTCGTAGCTACCAGGTATGGGGTTTCCCAAGAGCAACTGGTAGGTGTGAACCAACAACTTTGAAGTTAGTTGTTGTTGTTGTTAAGTGCCGTCAAGACGATTCTGGTCCACAGTGCCCTATATAGGGTTTTCAAGGAGCAGCTGGTGAGCTTGAACCACCGACCTTGCAGTTCAAATGGCTTTGCAGTCTGATTAACCCACAGCGCCACACCAGGACTCCACTGCTAATCCTACAGGGCCACACCAAGACTCCAGAATGATTACTGAAAGATGCCTAATAAAATACTTGTAACTATAAGGCAGTCACAAATCTTAGTATGCATGTGGTAGAAATGGTGGTCTATGAAAGAGAACAGTGATCATGAACAGAGAAATTTTAGCTAGTGTGGCACTGTGGGATAACACTAGATCACAAGGTGGGCTTGAACCACAAGGTTGGTGGTTCAAACTCACCAGTTGCTCCTTGGAAAGCCTATACAGGTTTTCCAAGGAGCATTTAACAACAACAACAACATGCTTAAATGAAAGCCTGGATAAACCTTCACCGATAACCTGAACTTCCAAAAAGAAACAAGTACCAGTTATCAGTAGGAATCCTCTAAAGTGAAATTCCTTAGTGCTTATAAACATTTGAAGACTTCCTATTAAAGAAGTTTTAAAAATTCTTCTATTTTAAGATATTTTCCAATATCCATAAAACATCATTATACGTAATGGCATATATAATTTGAATGTTTCAAAATCTATTTAAGATACTACAAAAATTCTATTGCCTTAAAATATATCTGCACTGTTGGCATATTATACAGACATTCTTTTATAATATCAGTTTAATTGTTAAGATCCAAATTTAACCCCATGTTAGTCTGGTATATTTTCGCACAAAATTTAATTTGGGACTAACCAGTCCAATATAAGCAGAAAAGACAGAACGTGTCAGTTTCACATTTTCATCATATTGTGTCTGGACATACATTTTTAATATCACAGAATTGGCTTGTTTTGTAATATTTTGATTGGAGATTAATGAATACTGTTGCCACATTCTTTAAACAGATGTGCAATAAATTTGATGGGAAAAAAATCTCTTCCCCTTGAAACTAGGACACTTGCTCATTTAAATAATATGAACAACAACAGTCATGTGGATATTTTAGATTCTTTCCAAAGTAAAAGGCTTCAAAACACGCAGTTGTAGTTTTATTCCCAGTTTATGGTGAAACTTCAAATCTTCTACTGTACTGCTATAGTTCCCATAATGGTCGCTTTTACCCACATAGTCTTGTGTGTAGTACCAATACAAAACACCATGAAACAAAGAGAAAATTGACCTCTTTTGTCAGAAATTGCAGTCCTATGGTTGTTATGTGCTGTTGAGTTAAGTTCAACTCATCAGGACCCCGCATGACAGAACTGTTCTTATTAAGTGCCGTGGAGTTGGTTTCAATTCATGGTGACCCTATGTACAACAGAAAGAAACACTGCCAGATCCTTGAGCCAGCCTCACAATCCTTGTCAAGCTTGAGCCCGTTTGCTGCTGCCACTGTGCCAATCCATCTTATTGGGGGCCTTCCTCTTTTTTGCTGACCCTCCACTTTACCAAGCATGATGTTCTCCAGGAACTGGTTCCTCCTGATAATATGTTCAAAGCATGAGAGACAAAGTCCCGTCGTCCTAGAGCAATTTGGCTGTACTTCTTCCAATACAGATTTGTTTGTTCTTATGTCAATCCACAGTACCTAGTATAACACTATACACAGGACCCCAAGGTTGGTTTGAACTGCAAGGTCAGTGGTTCAAATTCACCAGCCTCTCCTCGGAAACCTTATACAGGGTCACTAAGAGTCTAAACAGATTTAACAGCACTTAACAGCAACAGAAACAATATTAAAAGTACCATGACAGAGAAAAACTGTCCTGTAAGTTGTCCTATAAGTTGTCCTATAAGTTTTCAAATACCTTCTTTAGACAGAGAAGAGATGACTATACACATGGACCTCACCAA
>NW_006408618.1:9352342-9357033 GCF_000296735.1 Chrysochloris asiatica
GGAGGATCAGAGAAAAAGAGGAAAACCCCCAACAAGATGGATTGGCCAAGTGGCAGCATTGATGGACTCAAGCGTGACAACAGTAGTGAGGTTGGCCCAGGATTGCGCAGTGTTTCATTCTGCTGTGCATAAGGTCGTTATGGGTCGGTACCAACTCGATGGCACCTAACAACAACAACAATAAGTTTTCCTAGGCTGTATGCTTTACAGAAGGGTACTGATGTGGCACTGCAGCATAAGCAATGGACTACTGATCACATATATGATGATTCACACCTACTAGCGTCTCCTCAGAAATCCTATACAGGGTCATTAGGGGTCGGAACTGACACAATGGCAATTAATGACAACTCTTTATGGAAGCAGATCTCCAAGTCTTCCTCCTGTGGAGCAGTTGGTGGGTTTGAACTATGAACCCTTTTTCAGCAGATTAATCCATTGTTGTTGTTCTTGCTAAGTGCCTTCGAGTTGGCTCTGACTCATAGCAACACTTATAGAGTTTCTGAGGCGTGGTTGGTGAGTTTGAACCGCTGATCAAACCAACGTAACCCATGAAGGGGGTCAAACTGAATCTATGTCAAGGCCATTCTTAGAGGCTGTACAGAAAAGCAAAGAGAGCCCAGGCTTTGGCATAAGACATTTAGGTTCCAATTCTGTCTGGAAACACTTTTATGTCTCAGTTTCCTTTTCTGCAAAATAGGAATAGTAAAACTTACTTTTTGCATTGAGATTGTAAGGGTTTGGTTAATACATAGTTAAATTGGCCATATTTGTCTAAAACAGTGCAGGACACACAACAGGGTCTCTGTAAATTATATTTAGTATAATTAATATATTTTACTGTTATAATCATTATCTTGCTAATGGGTATCCTTGGTCTAAGTGGGTTCCAGGAAACAGCATGAAAGGACTGTTGTAACACCAGCAACTAGGGGGAAAAAAAGGAGCTCTGGTAGCGTAGTGGTTACGAATCATGCTACTAATCTCATGGTCAGTAGTTCGAAACTACCAGCTGTTCCGCTGGACAAAGATGAGGCTTTTTGTTCCTGTAAAGATTTACAGCCTCAGAAACCCTGTACAGGGTCGCTATGAGTCGGACCCGACTCCACAGCACATAACAACAACAACAACTAGAAAAAAAATCACTTAGTGACTATATCCTGGTGTGGCTCTGTGGGTTAATACACTGAACTGCAAAGTCAATTTGAACCACGGTTCAAGCTTATCAACTGTCCCTCGGAAACCCTATACAGAGTCACTATAGGTTGGAGCTGACTCCATGGCAGGTAACAACAATGCCCTAATGATTGTGTTCTTCGATACCATCGAGTTAGCTACAGTCATGGAAACCTTATGTGTAACAGAACAGAACATTTCACATCTTGTACTTGCTTCATGACCATTGGTATGTTTTGAGTCCATGTTGAGGTTATTTTCCTAATGGTTACAGATTTTAATGGAGTCCTAGAGTGGCACTGTAGAATAAGCACTCGATTGCTAACTGCAAGGTCTGTGGTTCCAGCCCACCAACCGCTCCTCAGAAACCCTATACAGGTTCGCTGTGAGTCAGAACCAACTTGACAGCACTTTGCAACAGTAACAATAGATTTTAATACATAGAGTAGCAAATAATTACACCAAACTGTCTTCATTCCTTTTTCTTCAAGATACTTTCTTGGAAGTTAAGGAAATAAGTGATTTCTGTACACCATTTTGAGTAATCTCCCTAATTCCATATGCAGAAGCCACTACTTCCAAACACTCTAAAACACCTGAAATAATGTGCATATTCCATGCAGTGTTTTTATTCAACATTCCATTTTTATTAATCCACAAGTAATCCCAAACCTCATTTAAATGTTCTGTTTCCTATACATCCCCACCTGGGGCATTTACTAAATTATTTCCCCTCTCCAAATACACTGATTTGAGTTCTTCTCCCTCTGCTAATGATAATAAATATTGATAGTCAAATGCCAAAATACTAAAGGGAAACCAGGAGGTTTGTATTGTCTGCTAAGGATAAATAATTAAACATAAACTATATTCTAATTTCATACATTAATTTGGCATTGGCAGACTTTATATTTGGAGTTACCTTATCAATCAAACCTTCTCTTGACCTCACACCCTATCCAGCTACTCCTCTACTCCTTTGCCCCTTTTATAGCAGAATCTTTCTAAATAGTTCCCTTTATTCATAATTTTCACTGTCTGCCTTTGCTCTCAAACTCTCTTCAATTTGCTTACTCAGAATTTTTCACTGAACTGCCTTGTCAAGATCCTCATTGACAAATTCAATGCTTAAATGATTGTCTTTCTTCTCAGAATTTTTTAGTGTCTTAGATACTTAGTACTGCTGCAGGTTAATGTACTGGACTGCAAGGTCAGTTTGAAGCTCAAGGTCATCAGTTCAAGCTCACCAGCTGCTCCTTGGAAACCCTATACAGGGTTGCTATGGATTGGAACTAGCTCGATGGCCATAACAACAACAATATAAACTACCCCAGGTAGGCAGGTCAAGAAAACTAGAATTTATTTTCTCACTATTCAGGAAGCTAGATGTTCATATAAGAGACATAGTCCTTCTGTATGTGTAGTCCCAGGAATTGCTTGGCATTTCTTAGCAGTCATTGCTATATCTGCCATCTCCCCCGTGTGTCTCTGTGTGTATTCATTAGGCTTAATGTTCACCCTATTTAGCTGTGGATTAATTAACATGACAAAGAAAACATATTTTCAAACAATGTCACAGTCATAGATATAGGGACCAGGACTACAGTACATATTTTCCATGATTCCATCCATAATAGTAGACAACACTTGTTCTTGAGTACCATCAAGTCAATTTTAACTCATAACAACTCTCTGGTAGCATAACAGTTACAAGTTGGGCTCCTAACCTCAAAGTCAGCAGTTTGAAACTGCCAGCTGTTCCATAGGAGAAAGATGAGGCTTTCTGCTCCCATAAAGATTTATAGCCTTGGAAACCCTATATGGGGTCACTATGAGTCAAAAACAACTCCATGGCACATTACCTCCACCACTGTAGTGTTTCCAAGGAGCAGCTCGTGGGTTTGAACTTCCAACTTTGCCATTAGCAGTCCAGTACTTATCCTACAGCCTCATGCTGTAGACGCTATGCAGTAAAATATAAATAACGTTTAGACACTATGCAATAAAATATAAATAATAATTCATTGATTATCTGTGTACTCACCACCAAACTTAAAATGCAAAGTATCACCAATACTGTTAAATACTTCCCTGTGCTCCACCCAAATGTCTTTCCTTCCTCCCACCCTTAAGGTAATTAAATAACAACAATAACAAACCATTATCATCGAGTCAGCTCTCACTTGATGTATTGAGTTTCCCAGACTCTAAATCTTTATGAGAGCAGAGAACCTCATCTTTCACCCACAGACAGCTAGCAAACTTGAATTGCCTAACTTTCAGTCAGTTGTTGAGTGTTGTTGAGTCTGTTCAGACTCTTAGGGACGCTATGCACAACAGAATGAAACACTGCCTGGTCCTGGGCCAGTCCAGTGTTTATCATACTTACCAGGGTTCCTGTTACGGTAACTAGAATCCTGAATTTAATATTGTTCATTTTCATGGTTTACTTTATTACTTAGATTTCTCTAGGCAATGTAAGTTTGTTTTGCATGCTGTAAAAATTTTTAAATGATAACCAACTGTACATATTCTTATTTAAGTCTCTCACTCACTGTCATGTTTATGGAATTCATCCATGTTGCCCTAACTCATTTAGTTTCTCAGTTGCACAGAATTTCATTGTATAAACACAGCACAAGTTATTTACCCATTCTACTGCTGAGGGACAATTGAAATATTTCTAATATGTTGATAATAGCAAAGTGTATCTATGTACGTTCCTGTACATAGCTCAGTAGTCAATTCTCAGTGGTCACTTTACTTGATCTCCTAGAGGCATCTAACACAGGCAAAATCACCCTCTCCTTCTTTAAATGCACATTTTACTTGACTTCAGGGACACCATTCTTTCACAATTTTTTCTGTCCAGTCCTGCTCTTCTCAGTCTCTGTATATTGGGATGTCACAGGGCTGAGGTTTTGTCTGTACTGTTCTCTAGATGATCTCTTCCACTCTGGTGACTTTAAACAGATGATTTGGGGGCGGGGGGACGATGATTTTAAAGTATAAATGATTACACTCTCCCTTGAACTTCAGGTTTCTCTAACCAACTTTCTTTCCAATATTTCTAAATTTAACATAACCAAAATTGATTAATTTTCAGACCTGTTTCCCCAAAGCTTTTTCTTATCCAAGTCTTCTCCATTTCACTGAATAAACCACTTAATCCAGCAAAAAGAATCTTGGAGTGATCTTTCATGCCTCTTTTTGTCATATTGTAGTGGTTATACACCTTAGAGTCGGTTCCAACTCAGAGCGACGCAGTATACAGTTTCTGAAGCTGTAAATCTTTATGGGAGAAGAAAGCCTTCTCTTTGAAATCCATCCCAAAGCCCTCTGGAAACTATCTTCAAAACACATTTCAAAATAAACCACTTCTCATCAAGGCCGCCTTTACCAAACCACCATCATTACTCACCAGAACTATTTAATAGATTCCTAACTGATGTGTTGAAGGAGCTCTGGTAGTATAGTGGTTATGAATCGGACTGCTAACCTTAAGGTTGGCAGTT
>NW_006408618.1:9357268-9358384 GCF_000296735.1 Chrysochloris asiatica
TCAGAATTGACTCTATGGCACTTAACAACAACACAACAACAACTGGTCATGTATTTCTCACAAAGTAGCCTGAAATTATCTTTTGTTGTTGTTAAATGCTGAAGAGTCAGTTCCAAATCATAGTGACACTCTATAAGAATACCCAAGAGTGGTTGATAGGTTTGATCCACCAAACCTATGGTTAGCAGTCCAGTGCTTAACCTACAATGCCACATCAAGATTCTGAAACTATCCTTTAAATAAGTAAATAATTTTCTGCTCAGAAGTCTCCAGTGACCTCCCATCTCATTTACAATAGGAATAAAATTCACAACTCTTACTATAGTCTGAAAATGCTACATGATAGGTCTCCAGAGGTTCAGTTTCTTGGATTCCTCACCTTCCTAATCTCCAGTGTTGCTCATTTAACATTTGATGCCTCAGGTTCTTTGCATTTGTTAATCTTTTGCTTGGATTGTTCTGTTGATTTACATGTCTTCGTTTCTCTCTTATCTACTCAATGTCTTCTTCCTAGAACATCTTCATTTTCTCCCCCCTTTATCAGGGATATAATTACTGACATCAGATGGATCTTGACTGAAAGTAGTGGACACCAGAAAGATGGTGGTGGTGGTATACCTTGGAGTCGATTCTGACTCATAGGGACCCTACATAGGATTTTGGAGACTGTAAATCTTTATGGGAGCAGAAAGCCTCATCTTTCTCCCACGGAACCGCTTATAGATTCGAACTACTAACCTTAAGGATAGCAGCCCAACTCATAACCACTATGCAACCAGAAAGATACTTACTTGTATTTTATTGATTATGCAAAGGCTTTCAACTGTGTGGATCATGACAAGTTATAAACAACACTGCAGAGAATGAATAATCGAGAACACTTAATTTTGTTCATGTGGAACCTATACACAGACCAAGAAGTAGTCATTCCAACAAAACAAGGGAACACTGAATGGTTTAAAATTAGGAAAGGTGTCTATCAGGGGTATATTCCTTTACCATACTTACTCAATCTTCATGCTGAGCAAATAATCCGAGACATTGGATTATATGATGAAGAACCTGGCATCAAGATTGATGGAAGATTCATTAACAACCTGAAATATACAGATGATA
>NW_006408618.1:9362146-9363199 GCF_000296735.1 Chrysochloris asiatica
GCTTTGACTTCACTTCAGGTGTTTGGAAATTGTGAAAGTTAAATCGTTCAGTATTTTTGTGTGATGTTTATATTGCTAGGAGTCTTCTGGAAGAATTAAAGGAAAGGGTGAGATGGGGCCTTGAAAGACTCATACTCATTGGTTTAGGTGTTAAGGGATACATTTCTATTCTGTTTTTGGTTCACCTAATCCACTGACCAATGTTTTTTGGTACAGTGATTCCTTCCATTTTATTTTTATGCTTCCTGTATTGTTCAATATTTTTTCCATAGAATCCTTCAATATTGCATCTTCAGGTTTGAGATTTTTTTTTAGTGCTTACAATTTGAGAAATGCTGCCCCATGTTCCTTCTTTTTATTTTTCTAACTTTGCACAATTCATTGTAATACTTTACTTTTTATTATAGTGAATTGTGTAAAGTTAGAAAAGCTATAATGCTTTGTCTCTCAGCCACCCTTTGAAATCTTCTGTTCAGTTCTTTTACTTTATCATTTCTTTCTTTTGTGTTAGCTATTTTATATTCAAGAACAAGTTCCAGAGTCTCTTCTGACATGTACTTTGGTCTTTTATTTATTTCCTTTTGGTTTCTTTATGTATGATTGTTGTTGTGGTTGTTAAGTGCTGTGGAATCAATTTGATCTTATAGCAACCCTGTATAGGATTTCCAAGAAACAGTTAGTGGTTTGAACTGCTGACCTCGTGGTTAGCAGTCCAGTGTTTATCCTACAGCATCACACCAGGACTCCTGATTTGATGCTGTAGGATATCCCACAACTCTTCATTAGTGTTCAGTGCATCAAATCTATTCTTGTGATGGTCTCTAAATTCAGGCAGGATAGACTCAAGATGTGGAGTTCTGCTGTGGTGCTGCAGGATTGTGTGCTGGAATGCAAGGTCAGGTTGAACTGCAAGATCGGCAGTTCAAATCTACCAGCTGCTCCTTAGAAACTCTATACAGAGACACTATGGGTCAGTACCGACTCAACAGCACTTAGCAACAAAAACAACATACTCAAGGTGTGATGCTGCAAGATAAACCACAAGGTTGGTTT
>NW_006408618.1:9363835-9365101 GCF_000296735.1 Chrysochloris asiatica
ACAGAAGCAGAAGTCAAGAAATCAAACAACTTATTGCATTGGGCAAATCTGCTAGAAAAGTTCTTTTTAAAATGATAACTTTGAGGATTAAGGTGTGCCTGAATCAAGCCATGATATTTTCAACCCCCACATATGTATGCAAAAGCTGGACAAGAATAATGATGACCTGATGCCTTTGAACTGTGATGTTGTGAAGGATATTAAATATACCATGGATTGCCAGAATAACAGACAAGTTTGTTTGGGAAGAATTACGCTCATAATATTCCTTAGAAGCAAGAATGGCGAGACTTTATCTTACATACTTTGGATATGAAAAGATCAGTCCCTGGAAAACAACAAGTAGAGGGTAAGCAAAAAGAGGAAGGTCGTCATAAAGATGGATTAACTGAGTGGCTGCAACAATGGGCTCAAACATAGCAAAGATTGTGTGGATGGTGCAGGATCAGGCAGCGTGTCATTCAGCTGTATATAGAGAGTGACTTATAAGTTTTAACTGACTTGAAGGCAACTAATAACAACCCAATACTCAATGACCTCAAACCCAAAATTCCCTATAATACTGGTGTGGACAAAAATCCCCAAGTCCATCAACTGAAGATTTTCTTAGATCTTCAGGAAGTCATCAGGGGGATCCATTGGCATGGGGATCATTTTCTGTAAGAAATGCAAGAATACATCAATTCACTTAAGGACTAAACAGTGATGTGCTCAAAGCACTGTTCTAAGCACTCTGCAAGATTATGGGAGTATAAAGCAGGGTCCTTATCTACCCCTATGCCCAGAGAGAAGATCACCATGAAATTAATGGCATATTGTGATAGCTGAGAAGGAATGTTCCAAGTATGAATGAGAGATGTGCTGCATTACTTCAGAAGAAGGAGTGCCAGGCTCAGAGCTAAATAATTCACTCACATTATTTAATTAACCTTACAAATAATCCTGGAGACTTCCAGTTTCCATTCTGACATGTAGAAATCTTGAAAGTCATCACTCTTATCCTCACAAGATAAAAGCTAAGAGAACAAACAAGATGGCAGAGGGGGGTGGAAGTGCAGTGAGGAGCTCCGTCAGCAGCAACACAGAATACTGGACCAAACAGTCTCAGGGAATGGTCCCAGAAGTCTGAACCACATATAAAGGAATATTTAGAAGGTCGGAAGTCTTACAGCTAGGGGTATTTGTAGCAGAAGCAAGAAATCCATTGCTTTCTAATTCAAGATGCTCAGCTGCTCACAGAGCTGCCATCTTGGATGAGACCAAGCA